>NC_086444.1:150271473-150571473 GCF_028390025.1 Pseudophryne corroboree | reverse complement strand
GTTTTCTGCACTACATGTACATCAGCTTCCTTGTGTAACTTTTTGGCTTGAAATCTAGTTATTTCTGCAGATCTGCACAGTCACTGCCTTATCTAGTGTTAGGTCTTGCTCTCTCATCAGTCTCTCTCTGAGTCCATTATCAGGTATTCCACAGACAATACGATCTCTAATCAGTGAATACTTTAAATCACCAAACTCACAGGTTTTACTGAGTGATTGCAGCTCTGTAACATACTGATCAAATTCATCTCCAGACTTCTGATCACATGTGAAAAACTTTTATCTTTCATATGTCACATTTTTCCTTGGCACAAAGTAATCTTCAAACTTTTGCATTATAGAATATAGCACCATATTCTGCCCCTCATCAAACTGAAAACTATTATAAATGTCCAGCACATCCTCTCCTATCACATGGAGGAAAATGGATGCCTTAGTTTTGTCAGCCTCTGTATCAGCTCCACATGCAGCAAGATATATATTAAACCTTTGCTTAAATCTTTTCCAGTTTTCAGACAAGTTACCAGACATCAGTATGCCGGTTGGAGGAGCTAGTTTATCCATGGTTACTCACTGTTTGAAGAGAGGAGCACACGGCAGGCTTTGCAGACACTGAGTATCACAGCCTTACAGACTTCTGCAAGATTCTTTCACACTCTGAGAGCACTAGCAGTCCAAGTTAAACTTCTTCTGACACCATGTTTTGTTCATGTTTGTAAATCCAGTCATCAGGACACAGAGACATGCGAGTTCACTGCTGCGCTGTTTTATTCTATCACCAACTCCAGACACACTGCACCACCCACTTCCCAGCATCCCCCTGGTCCCAGGGACCATCACTGAAGATTCAGACTTACACATATTAGTAAGGGAGTGTCTACAAATATTAAGCATTCTAATACACTAACATCACAACCACATAACTGACCATAAGGATGACATAAAACACAATTTATTTAATTTAATATCTCTTTGTAAATAAGAAATTTTTGGCCTACAAGTGCCGTAAGAAAAATTCTGATACTGTAGGGCGCCGTGATTCAAAAAAGTTTGGGAACCACTGGTCTAGGCCATTTGAACGCTCATTAGGACATTAGATTGTCTGAAAATAGATTTTTACATATTCATATTGGCTCTAATAAACTCAACTATTTCACCTCCTCTTCGTTACCTCTATCAGTTGGAGTCCTCTACTTTTCTCAGTCTATACCTTATCACTTGATAAACTAATCAGCTCTTTCAAACTTTAGTATCATCTGTATGCAGATGATACTCAAATCTACCTATCCTCCCCAGATTTGTCACCATCTGTATTGGGCCGTGTCACTGAATGCCTTTCTGCAGTTTCATCTTGGATGTCATCCCGCCACCTCAAATTTAATATTTCCAAAACAGAATTCATTATATTTCCATTGATCAATAGTAGGTACCAATCTGATATCTCTATCACTGCTGACAACTCAACAATTAACCCTACCCCACAAGCTTGCTACTTAGGTATCATCCTGGACTCAACTGTCCTTTGTTCCGCAAATTAAATCTGTCTCTAACATCATGCATCTAAAATACGATCATACCCTACACAAGACACTGTAAAAACTCTACTACATGCCCTCATTATCTCCTGCATTGATGCTTATCTCACAATATCTCCCAACCCGACCTATCTGCCCTGCACAAGATCCAAGTCTCTCATACCACTTTTACGCCACCAGCATCTAACACGGGTTATTGCACATGAGCGTGCATAACCCCTGTTGCTGTGCGGTGTAAATGGGCCCAGTTGGAATAATCTGGGTCGAGTGACCCGGTATACTAACTCAGGTAGTTTGCAGGGTTGAACACGGGTTCAACCCGGCAAACTGTGCTGTGTAAACGAGAGTCAGGTTGCATCGACCTGGCTACCGTTCACAGTGAATGGACAGGCGGCGATTGGAGATCATGTAATCCTTCCCACACATACTTACTCTCATCTAGGGCGGTATGCACTAAGAAGGCGAACTATACATCGCATCGGCATCGCAGTGGTACTAATCACATATGCACTAACATATAAAGATAAATACTTTGTTATTGATCAAACAATAAAAAAAAAATATTGTACAGAACAATGAAATTTCCTCCAAAGCAACCACATATGCATATCAGTCAGGAACAGAATGTATATTAGAACTCCCCAATCAGGTTCATCCTTACTATAACCAATGGAAAAAAAACTGTTCCTAAACCGTGAGTTTCTAGATTTGATACAGCTGAAACGCCTTTTCGAAGGTAAGAGGGCAAGCAGACTGTGGTATGGATGTTCACAATCCTTTAAAGGTGCCATTTCCTTTCCGTATGCTGTTCTTAATATATACCTCCTCAACTGTGGGCAATTCTGTGCCAATAATATTCCCTGCTGTCCTGACCATGCGGTCCAACAGCTTACGATCTGTTGTGGTACAATTACCATACCAAATAGAAATACAATAAGTTAAAATACTTTCAATTATACAATGATAAAAATTCAAGTAGTATTTCTTAGACAATTTCCTCAAAAAATACACACGCTGTTGAGCCTTCTTAACCATGGATAAGACATTGGAACTACAGGCCAGATCATATGTAATAATAGTGCCTAATAATCTAAAAATGTTTACCCTTTCGACCTCCAAATTGGCTATAGATAGTGGCAGCAGGTTAGAACTATTTGTCTCTCTAAAATAAATAATTTGTCTTTTTTAAATTTAGCAATAGGTTATTTATCTCTCCCCAACCGACCAACCTATCCACCTCTTCTCGGCACATAGTCTCATCTCCACCCAAAATAAGCCCCACAACTGTCGTATCATCAGCAAATTCTACAATTACATTTGATTGAAGAGGCACAATCATACGTGAAAAGTGAAAGTAAAAAGGGACTCAAGACGCATCTTTGTGGAGTAGAAGTACTAATCTTAATAAGTGTTAGTTTTTAAGTTGCCCAATCCCACTTGTTGTGGCTTATTTATTAAAAAAATCCAAGCCCACTTGCACAAAATGGCAGGAAACCCAAGCTTGTACAATTTGCTAATCAAAGCAATAGGGGGGATGGTATTGAATGCTTAACTATAGTCGATAAAAAGTATTCTAACATACGCGTTAGGCCTCTCTAGATGGCAAAGAGAGGAGTGAACAACAGAAATCAATGCGTCCTCCGTTGACCTCTTTTGTCTATATGCAAATAGATATCTGTCAGTCAGGGGTATATCACTTTTCATACGTGTTAGAACTAACCTCTCAAAACACTTCATAAAGGGGTCAGTGCTATCAGCCTATAGTCATTTAAATCAGTGACCCTGACATTTTTTGGGACTGGGATAACGAACGTGTTCTTAAAACATTCAGTGACTATGCACTGTAATAAGGACAAATTAAAAATATAGGTACAAATATGACAGATTCCATCAGCACACCCTTTCAATACTTTCCCTGGGATGCCATCCAGACCAGGCACTTTTTGAACTCTGATGCCTAGCAGACAATTTCTGACATCGTCCTTAGTAAAAACTCTTACTTTTTCAGCACAACCCGGTGACAATTTAGTGACTACGGATTTATTAGCTCTTTCAAAAGGGGCATAGAAATAATTCAGTTCTTCCAATTAGTCAACATCAACACGCCCATCAAATGTGGATTTCATTTACCAGTCAGTCAAGCTGCGAATTCCATTCCACATACTCCTGGAGTCTAAACCATTCTCAAACCTAGACTTGATCATTGATAAATAATCTCTTTTCGCCTCTGCAATCCCTTTTTTCAAACTTGATCTAGTTTCCCTATATACTGCCTGATCTTTTGTCTTAAAGGCTTGATTTCTAGCAAGCAATAATGACTGCACCTCGCCATTCATCCATGGCTTCTCGTTCGAGAACTGCTTGATACTCTACATAATGGGAACATTCCCAACGCACCAATACATATATGAGAGTACAGCTGAAGCTAAATGGTCAATATTAACCCGTGAGTTTTCAAAAGACTGAGAAATAAACAATTCCCTAATTACAGTATGCAATTAGTAACACAAAGGACAGCTCTTCCGATAAGAGCTGTCCTTTGCAATGAGCGCTGGTCACTGTACTTCTGGGTATCAGCCCCGGGAGTCCGTCTGCACATGCTTTTACGGGTGTTACCCTCCGCACCAAAGCCTGTGGATAGAGGACTTAGTGCATATGGAAATGCAGTAAAAACCGTGCATATTTCCTTTCGCACATCCCGCTCTTCGTCTCCAAACCTTCAAGTATTCACTGAAAACTCACCTCTTCAAGCAAGCTTATCAAATTCCAGAACCGCACGCATAACCTTCATAATCTATCCTACTCAAGTACAGGGCCCCATACACTAGGACTATAATGCCTGTTTTCATCCGATGTCGAGCATTTTGGAGGTGTTTCCGATCCGATCCGCGTTCCCATGAGGGTCGGATCGGCTCCCCTAGATCGTTAGTGCTGCACTCGTGATATGTCGGTTCCCGTAGGCATGGCTGGGATCGCCCAATATACATAGTAGGCAAAAGGAAAGCATACAATGTATCTTGGGCAATCTTGCCCCCCCGGGAGGCTGCCGGGGTGATCGCCTGCGACATGTCAGACGGACATGTCGCGTAAGTGTATGGGGCCCTTATCCCCTCTATACAATCCACACATATTTTGACTTTATTTACGTCACATCCTCCTGACCCCTGGCCAACGTTGCTGTGTGACTATCATACAGCCCTTTGCAATCTGGCTGGACCATTTTGCAATAGATCGCACCTGTCCTTGTAAATAAATGACTATTCTCCCTATAGATTGTAAGGTTGCGAGCAGGGCCTTCCTACCTTTATGTTTGTCTGTTATTATCCGGTTTGTTCTGTCACTGTTTCCAACTGTAAAGCACAACGGAATATGCTGCGCTCCATAAAGACTCAACACTTCTAACGCATTACATTTGTTCCGTATAATATATTTTTGCACCAGAGGCCGAAACCTGGAAGTCCATAAGGAATGCACCGAACAAGCACCCTGCAGGGCAGGTCAGCAGTGACGTATGAGGAAAATGGCCAGGAGCCAGCAACATCGTTTTTGTAGCAGGCATTACCCAATATCATTGCTAAATCATTTGTAATTTACACATCATAAACATTAAACTATTGTATTTATCAACAAATGTAAATGTGTCTTCTTTAAAAATCTATCCAATATAAAGGTCTAAATTAATCTGCTAATTTAGAACTTTGAACTATTGCAAGGCAGCTATGCCACGTATCACTGTGGAACTGCACCTAGATAATCCTGGGATTACAGAAAATGTTATGGCATTGGCAAACGTCTCATTAAAAGGGTTTAGTTACAGCATACGTCTATAGTTTGCATGGAGAAAGATTTCCTTTTGGACAGCGCATCAGAAGCAATGTGTAAGGAAACACCTCTATTTATTAGATTTTGCAAAGGCATGGAGTTTTGTAAATGGATAATTAAAAGCTTAACTCTTTATAGAGAGGAATCATCTAGCCGCAGCTGCTGGACTACAGCTACAAACAAGGTTATACCAGCCTCTGGTCCTGAATCTAGGATCCATAATCATCATCCTGTCCAATGTATAGAAGGTGTACACTGTACCACACAGGAAAAAAAGCCATGTCCTCCATATTTATTATTATCCTTTATTTATATGGCGCCAGAAGGGATCCGCAGTGCCCAATTACAGAGCACAAACAAATAAGCAAAATAGGAAATCAGTGCCTTACAGTTGAAGACAATATAGGACAAGTACATGGTACATAAACGGGAGTGGTATGTTAGGTAGATTGGACTTAGGTCGACGGTGTCTAGGTCGACATGGTTTCTAGGTCGACAGGGACTCTATGTCGACATGTACTAGGTTGACATGAGAAAAGGTGAGGTTTTTTTTTTTTTTTACTTTTTTTGGTGTCCTTTTCTCTGTACAGTGACCGGGAATCCCAATTTGTACACCGTGACCCCTTGCATGGCGAGCGAACTTCGGGAAAGGTGCATCGCTCCGCTACTGTTGCGCTTGGCACAGGTTACCGTTCCCAATTGTAGTCCACGTGGATCGTCAAGTATGAAAAAGTTCAAAAAAGGAAAGAAAAAAAATTGAAAAACTCATGTCCACCTTTTGTCATGTTGACCTAGAGCAAAGGATCGATCTAGAAACCATGTCAACCTACTTACTGTTGACCTAAAGACCGGAACACGCATAAACGTAGCTGCATCAGCAGACGACACTGAAATAAGCATCAGGGTGGCAGAAAACTGCAGTATTTGGTGTCGAAGATGGTTTAAGTAAGAGAAGGGAAAGCACATGAGGTAAGAGGGCCCTGCCACCTCAACTTACCGGCTGTATTCAGTCACCACTGCGTACAGGCAACAGGTGGATGTGTTACTTGATTTGTCTATTGGGCTATTCATCGAGCACCTCAACAAGTTATATGGTCATATGTTACAGAAAAAACTGGCAAAAATGAGTCAGTTAGCCCAATTGCATGGTCTGTGCCACCGAGGACTGTGCCCAAAAACAGTGAGTGAACTATGTAGTAGATGCAGTATTCTATACTAACAGCACTGTTCTCAAACCTTTGCAAACTGCCACTGAATGATGGCAAGAGATCATTCTGCGCTATTAGAAATATGAACACATAGCATACGATCAGCAAGTCGGAATTCAGAATGTCAGCTGCAGAATGCTGACAATGACAGGCGGTGGACATTGCATAAGTCGACACTGTATGTGGACATTGTGAATGCTGACAATGTAGACACCCAGATTTTTCCCAAATTTAGGGTTAGAGTTCGTTAAGAGCCTTATGTGAAAAAGCATGGTCAACATGCCGAAACGCGACACTGTCAATGTCAACATCTGACACGTCGACACGACTTAATCTGTCCATCCAACTAACGTAAGAATTCAGTTTCTCCGATAATCTATGGTTTAGTGAGGACAACATTTAACAGTGACAAAATTATAGCTACATCTGTTACTGAATTACAATTTTTGTTGGTGAAAGTCTGCAAAATACAAACCCTTTCTGCAACCTGCTGGGAGCTAACGGGCACCTGATGTTTGCGTAATCTTCTCAATTACTCAGTTTTCCAGCTACATAATGTGGGCAGGACAGCTAATATGAAATAAATGCTCCCTCACACCTGCATTACAGAACACAAGAAGAGACTAAGGGGCAGATTTATTAAGCTCGGTGAAGTGATAAAGTGGAAGGTGATAAAGGACCAGCCAGTCAGCTCCTAACTGTCATTTTTCAAACCCAGCCTGTGACATGTCAGTTAAGATCTGATTTGCTGGTCCTTTATCACCTTCCAATTTATCACTTCACCGAGCTTAATAAATCTGCACCTGAATACAGTAGATGCAGATTCTAGAAGACAGACTGCAATATAAAACTAAACCACTTTCCCCTTTATCATCATCCACATTGACCCACGTCACAGAGGAAGAGTTACAAGAGCCTGAAATCTGAACTCAGTCCATAGTCTTCTATTGGGTAAATAGAATGTAACAAAAACGCCAACACAAAACCACCAGAACCTTAGTCAGATTCTTCTAACATAGTATAAGCATCCCACGTATAACTTCCACATCACTGTAACATGAAACCTGCCATCATGTCATTTGTTTCTCATTGCAATGGATAATTGACCGTTTCTCAAGCCTTCAATAAGGCTGTTCCCTATTTATATGTTGTTGCCATCAGAGATTGAAAAGACAATGAAACATGAACTACAGTACAGAGCCCACCACAAAGACTGTAGATACATCTAGCTACAGCTCTGGTTTGTTTGGACTATTTATATTTGCTTCCAGTAAATGTAGAACACAAATCTCCTATGCACAGTATGCGTATTTTTTGCCAAAATCAATCCCGTAATCAAACCTTTTATACTGCACCTTTTATGCCACTCTTCCTTATATCGTAATGCCACCCCTGCTTATTACCAGGCATAGTCACTGCGCAAAAGTGCATGAAAAACAAAATTTCATTACACAATATCTATAACATCGCCCAGGGGTATCACCAGAAATTGTGGGGCTGGGGCTAACAAAATAGGCAGCCCCCCCACCCCGTAGGGTGCAGTATTCTGCTGAGGCACTCCACCCATTGCATATAGACATACAGATGTTTACTCATACATCTTTGCTCCGTGCGCTACAAGTCGCGTTGCACAACGCGTGAGTGCCATGTGACTCCGTAGCGCAGAGTGTCTTTTTTCGAGTGTTATCCCGCAAAAAAAGCGTCCTACATGCAAAGTAGTGTAATAGGAAGCAGAAGCAGCTTCTGCTGATTATTATGATATGCAGCATGCCTATATTCTGTGTGTGACTACGGCTGTATTTGCATACAAAATGCTATGCTACAGTGTTTTCATGGAAAACACTAATGTGGCATTTCGGATGCAGATAGAGACGCAGTTACACACAGAATATAGGCATGCTGCATATCATATTAATCAACAGGAGCTGCTCGTGCATCCTATTACATCACTGTGTATCTAAAACGCATTTTCGCTGAAAAAATGTTAAAAAAATACGCTCGCCGCTAGAGTCCCGCCACAGCATGGCGAGACTTCAAGGGCTGTATAGCGTGACTGCAGCAAGGATGTAAGAGGACACATCTGTATCGCCGCAGAATTGCAGAAACAATACACAGAGGGCAGACGCACAGGGAAGGCTTGTTTTGAAGCCCGCTGTCATTACACAGTCTGGAGCAGCTCTCCAGGTATCGGTGGTAGGAACCACAGATTGCCCCCTGCCCCCATCCCCACCCCACAGACCTGGGACTACAGTTCCGGCAGACACCACCCCCCCCCCCCCCCCACCCCGGAATGGTGGACCCGACATCTCCCTTACTACAATGCCAGTTTTAGCTTTTACGCTGGGAATACATCAAGGGATAACTGTAATACAAAACAGCTACCACTTATTACTCATCCGACTAAAAAAAAAAAATTCATTACAATATATAATCTATTCTGTACTTAGTGGCAACATATTATGCAGCATTCTGAATAGAATTAATTTAGATCACCCTCTATCATCACTACCCTTGCTGTAATAGCTGCTTGGGTCTGTATTTCAAGCAAGCCTCTTACTATTAGCACATATTAAAATATTTTCAAAGAAAAAAAAAAAATCTTAGACCGTCTTTGGCTCAAGTACCTATGGAGGTGTAAATCCCAGAACACTACAGCCCATTTGATCAGGTATTATAGTAACTGCGCTACATCACGTAATTATAGTCCCAATGTAACAACCTGAGCAGTTGTATAAAGGACAGGATGTGTTGTGCAAAATGTAATTGCATTTATTTGCCCACCTTGTAAGTACACAAAATCAGGTCTCTGTGTGTGGGAGCATGGAATAGCAGCTTTATGCTGATCTTGGTGTATGTAGGCTAACCATTAGAGGTTAGTGAGGATGGCTGCAATCCTTCCAGAAGGGGATTCTTTAAATGCGCTCCAACTTGCTACTGATGTCCAAACCAGAGGCTTCTGAATTATCTGTGAGCAAGAACAAAAACAGATTTCTGTAAGCCATGTAATATAAACTATGAATGATCGTACATTGTTCAATACAGAATTTAAAACAAATAAGGAAAGGAATATGATTTTATATATATATATATATATATATATATATATATATATATATATATATATATATATATATATATATATACACATATACACACACACACACACACACACACACACACACACACACACACATAAGCTCATAAAAAAAGGGAACACTAAAATAACACATCCTAGATCTGAATGAATAAAATATTCTTATTAAATACTTTGTTCTTTACATAGCTGAATGTGCTGACAGCAAAATCACACAAAAATTATCAATGGAAATCAAATTTATTAACCCATGGAGGTCTGAATTTGGAGACACCCTCAAAATTAAAGTGGAAAAACACAATAAAGGCTGATCCAACTTTGATGTAATGTCCTTAAAAAAAGTCAAAATGAGGCTCAGTAGTGTGTGTGTGGCCTCCACGTGCCTCTATGACCTCCCCACAACGCCTGGGCATGCTCCTGATGAGGAGGCGGATGGTCTCCTGAGGGATCTCCTCCCAGACCTGGACTAAAGCATCCGCCAACTCCTGGACAGTCTGTGGTGCAATGGATGGAGAGAGACATGATGTCCCAAATGTGCTCAATTGGATTCAGGTCTGGGGAACGGGCGGGCCAGTCCATAGCATCAATGCCTTCGTCTTGCAGGAACTGCTGACACACTCCAGCCACATGAGGTCTAGCATTGTCTTGCATTAGGAGGAATCCAGGGCCAACCGCACCAGCATATGGTCTCACAAGGGGTCTGAGCATCTCATCTCGGTACCTAATGGCAGTCAGGCTACCTCTGGCAAGCACATGGAGGGCTGTGCGGCCCCCAAAGAAATGCCACCCCACACCATTACTGACCCACAGCCAAACTTGTCATGCTGGAGGATGTTGCAGGCAGCAGAACATTCTCCTTGGTGTCTCCAGACTCTGTCACGCCTGTCACATGTGCTCATTGAGAACCTGCTTTCATCTGTGAAGAGCACAGGGCGCCAGTGGCGAATTTGCCAATCTTGGTGTTCTCTGTCCAATACCAAATGTCCTGCACGGTGTTGGGCTGTAAGCACAACCCCCACCTGTGGACGTCGGGCCCTCATACCACCCTCATGGAGTCTGTTTCTGATCGTTTGAGTAGACACATGCACATTTGTGGCTTACTGGAGGTCATTTTGCAGGGCTCTGGCAGTGCTCCTCCTGTTCCTCCTTGCACAAAGGCGGAGGTAGCGGTCCTGCTGCTGGGTTGTTGCCCTCCTACGGCCTCCTCCACGTCTCCTGGTGTACTGGCCTGTCTCCTGGTAGCGCCTCCATGCTCTGGACACTACGCTGATAGACACAGCAAACCTTGCCACAGCTCGCATTGATGTGCCATCCTGGATGAGCTGCACTACCTGAGCCACTTGTGTGGGTTGTAGGGAGGTCATACAGGCACGTGGAGGCCACACCCACTACTGAGCCTCATTTTGACTTGTTTTAAAGGACATTACATCAAAGTTGGATCAGCCTGTAGTGTGTTTTTCCACTTCAATTTTGAGGGTGACTCCAAATCCAGACCTCCATGGGTTAATGAATTTGATTTCCATTGATCATTTGTGTGTGATTTTGTGGTCAGCACATTCATCTATGTAAAGAACAAAGTATTTAATAAGAATATTTCATTCATTCAGATCTAGGATGTGTTATTTTAGTGTTCCCTTTATTTTTTTGAGCAATATATATACAGGTTGAGTATCCCTTATCCAAAATGCTTGGGACCAGAGGTATTTTGGATATCGGATTTTTCCGTATTTTGGAATAATTGCATACCATAATGAGATATCATGGTGATGGGACCTAAATCTAAGCACAGAATGCATTTATGTTACATATACACCTTATACACACAGCCTGAAGGTCATTTTAGCCAATATTTTTTATAACTTTGTGCATTAAACAAAGTGTGTGTACATACACAAAATTCAGTTATGTTTCATATACACCTTATACACACAGCCTGAGGGTCATTTAATACAATATTTTTAATAACTTTGTATATTAAACAAAGTTTGTGTACATTGAACCTTCAAAAAACAAGGTTTCACTATCTCACACTCACTCAAAAAAGTCCGTATTTCGGAATATTCCGTATTTCGGAATATTTGGATATAGGATACTCAAGCCCTGAGGACGGGGAGTTCCCCGAAACATGTCGGATCAATAAACGGACCGCTTTTTTCACTCTATTTGAGTCTGCCTGAGTGCCGCCTGTCTCCTTCCATTATATATATATATATATATATATATATATATATATATATATATATATATATATATATATATATATATATATATATATATATATATATATATATATATATATATATATATATATTATTAAAAACAACCATACGACCGGCACTCAGCTTGCAAGTCCAACCACCCCGGTGCCTTCCGTGGCTGTATGCCGAAATATGTATGCAAATCGGTGGCACTCCTAGGGACCTTCTATATTTGAAATAATGACAGACTGCGCCCTGAATTGAAAGTAACGTTTCAGCTGTATTTCAGCTTTCGTCAGACCAAATGGTCTGACGAAAGCTGAAATACAGCTGAAACGTTACCTTCAGTTCAGGGCGCAGTCTCTAGGAGTGCCACCGATTTGCATGTATGTATGTATGTATGTATGTATGTATGTATGTATGTATGTATGTATGTATGTATGTATATATATATATATACACATACATACATACATACATACATACATACATACATACACATGGCCAAAGAGCGTGGCACTCCTGGTGACTTGTAACAACAAAACTCGCAGGTAGGCAGTATAAAGTAACAACGTTTCAATACCGTGTTTATTATGGCATTTTCCTCAGGTATAATTGCCATAATAAACACGGTATTGAAACGTTGTTACTTTATACTGCCTACCTGCGAGTTTTGTTGTTACAAGTCACCAGGAGTGCCACGTTCTTTGGCCATATATGTGATTTAATACGGAGGCACCCGGTGCAGTGAATCTACCAACGGAGAGCAGGATCACATGGACTGTACAATAAATATTATATATATATATATATATATATATATATATATATATATATATATATAAAATTTTCCTCCACAGAGGTGTATCTAGGGGTCCGAGCACCCTTGGCAAAGTAAGGGACTGGCGCCCCCGTAGTCTAAATATGGAAGTTGAGCGTGCCAAGAATTTAGAGTGCGGCACCTCTTCTAATCCGGACATATTTCCCAATTTAGGGCACTGGGTGGACCTTTGGCAGCGGTGTAAATTAAACCACTAATAAAATAAGAATTTACTTACCGATAATTCTATTTCTCATAGTCCGTAGTGGATGCTGGGAACTCCGAAAGGACCATGGGGAATAGCGGCTCCGCAGGAGACTGGGCACAAAAGTAAAAGCTTTAGGACTACCTGGTGTGCACTGGCTCCTCCCCCTATGACCCTCCTCCAAGCCTCAGTTAGGATACTGTGCCCGGACGAGCGTACACAATAAGGAAGGATTTTAAATCCCGGGTAAGACTCATACCAGCCACACCAATCACACCGTACAACTTGTGATCTGAACCCAGTTAACAGCATGATAACAGAGGAGCCTCTGAAAAGATGGCTCACAACAATAATAACCCGATTTTTGTAACAATAACTATGTACAAGTATTGCAGACAATCCGCACTTGGGATGGGCGCCCAGCATCCACTACGGACTATGAGAAATAGAATTATCGGTAAGTAAATTCTTATTTTCTCTGACGTCCTAGTGGATGCTGGGAACTCCGAAAGGACCATGGGGATTATACCAAAGCTCCCAAACGGGCGGGAGAGTGCGGATGACTCTGCAGCACCGAATGAGAGAACTCCAGGTCCTCCTCAGCCAGGGTATCAAATTTGTAGAATTTAGCAAACGTGTTTGCCCCTGACCAAGTAGCTGCTCGGCAAAGTTGTAAAGCCGAGACCCCTCGGGCAGCCGCCCAAGATGAGCCCACTTTCCGTGTGGAATGGGCTTTTACAGATTTTGGCTGTGGCAGGTCTGCCACAGAATGTGCAAGCTGAATTGTACTACAAATCCAACGAGCAATAGTCTGCTTAGAAGCAGGAGCACCCAGCTTGTTGGGTGCATACAGGATAAACAGCGAGTCAGATTTTCTGACTCCAGCCGTCCTGGAAACATATATTTTCAGGGCCCTGACTACGTCCAGCAACTTGGAATCCTCCAAGTCCCTAGTAGCCGCAGGTACCACAATAGGCTGGTTTAAGTGAAACGCTGAAACCACCTTAGGGAGAAATTGAGGACGAGTCCTCAATTCTGCCCTGTCCGTATGAAAAATTAGGTAAGGGCTTTTATAGGATAAAGCCGCCAATTCTGAGACACGCCTGGCTGAAGCCAGGGCTAACAGCATTACCACTTTCCATGTGAGATATTTTAAGTCCACAGTGGTGAGTGGTTCAAACCAATGTGATTTTAGGAACCCCAAAACTACATTGAGATCCCAAGGTGCCACTGGAGGCACAAAAGGAGGCTGTATATGCAGTACCCCCTTGACAAACGTCTGAACTTCAGGAACTGAAGCTAGTTCTTTCTGGAAGAATATCGACAGGGCCGAAATTTGAACCTTAATGGACCCTAATTTTAGGCCCATAGACAGTCCTGTTTGCAGGAAATGCAGGAAACGACCCAGTTGAAATTCCTCTGTAGGGGCCTTCCTGGCCTCACACCACGCAACATATTTACGCCAAATACGGTGATAATGTTGCACAGTTACATCCTTCCTGGCTTTGATCAGGGTAGGGATGACTTCATCCGGAATGCCTTTTTCCTTCAGGATCCGGCGTTCAACCGCCATGCCGTCAAACGCAGCCGCGGTAAGTCTTGGAACAGACAGGGTCCCTGCTGGAGCAGGTCCTTTCTTAGAGGTAGAGGCCACGGGTCCTCCGTGAGCATCTCTTGAAGTTCCGGGTACCAAGTCCTTCTTGGCCAATCCGGAGCCACGAGTATAGTCCTTACTCCTCTCCTTCTTATGATTCTCAGTACCTTGGGTATGAGAGGCAGAGGAGGGAACACATACACTGACTGGTACACCCACGGTGTTACCAGAGCGTCCACAGCTATTGCCCGAGGGTCCCTTGACCTGGCGCAATATCTGTCCAGTTTTTTGTTGAGGCGGGACGCCATCATGTCCACCTTTGGTTTTTCCCAACGGTTCACAATCATGTGGAAGACTTCTGGGTGAAGTCCCCACTCCCCCGGGTGGAGGTCGTGTCTGCTGAGGAAGTCTGCTTCCCAGTTGTCCACTCCCGGAATGAACACTGCTGACAGTGCTATCACATGATTTTCCGCCCAGCGAAGAATCCTTGCAACTTCCGTCATTGCCCTCCTGCTTCTTGTGCCGCCCTGTCTGTTTACGTGGGCGACTGCCGTGATGTTGTCCGACTGGATCAACACCGGCTGACCCTGAAGCAGAGGCCTTGCCTGACTTAGGGCATTGTAAATGGCCCTTAGTTCCAGGATATTTATGTGAAGTGACGTTTCCATGCTTGACCACAAGCCCTGGAAATTTCTTCCCTGTGTGACTGCTCCCCAGCCTCTCAGGCTGGCATCCGTGGTCACCAGGACCCAGTCCTGAATGCCGAATCTGCGGCCCTCTAGAAGATGAGCACTCTGCAACCACCACAGGAGAGACACCCTTGTCCTTGGAGACAGGGTTATCCGCTGATGCATTTGAAGATGCGATCCGGACCATTTGTCCAGCAGATCCCACTGAAAAGTTCTTGCGTGGAATCTGCCGAATGGAATCGCTTCGTAAGAAGCCACCATTTTTCCCAGGACCCTTGTGCATTGATGCACTGACACTTGGCCTGGTTTTAGGAGGTTCCTGACTAGGTCGGATAACTCCCTGGCTTTCTCCTCCGGGAGAAACACCTTTTTCTGGACTGTGTCCAGAATCATCCCTAGGAACAGCAGACGTGTCGTCGGAATCAGCTGCGATTTTGTAATATTTAGAATCCACCCGTGCTGTCGTAGTACTACTTGAGATAGTGCTACTCCGACCTCTAACTGTTCCCTGGACCTTGCCCTTATCAGGAGATCGTCCAAGTAAGGGATAATTAAGACGCCTTTTCTTCGAAGAAGAATCATCATTTCGGCCATTACCTTGGTAAAGAGCCGGGGTGCCGTGGACAATCCAAACGGCAGCGTCTGAAACTGATAGTGACAGTTCTGTACCACAAACCTGAGGTACCCTTGGTGAGAAGGGCAAATTGGGACATGGAGGTAAGCATCCTTGATGTCCAGAGACACCATATAGTCCCCTTCTTCCAGGTTCGCTATCACTGCTCTGAGTGACTCCATCTTGAATTTGAACCTTTGTATGTAAGTGTTCAAGGATTTCAGATTTAAAATAGGTCTCACCGAGCCGTCCGGCTTCGGTACCACAAACAGCGTGGAATAATACCCCTTTCCCTGTTGTAGGATAATATACTGTCCCTGTCCAGGGTATCAATATTTTCAGTCAGGGAATCCGACCAAGCCACCCCAGCACTGCACATCCAGGCTGAGGCGATTGCTGGTCGCAGTATAATACCAGTATGTGTGTATATACTTTTTAGGATATTTTCCAGCTTCCCATCAGCTGGTTCCTTGAGGGCGGCCGTATCAGGAGACGGTAACGCCACTTGTTTTGATAAGCGTGTGAGCGCCTTATCTACCCTAGGGGGTGTTTCCCAACGCGCCCTAACCTCTGGCGGGAAAGGGTATAATGCCAATAATTTTTTAGAAATTAGCAGTTTTTTATTGGGGGAAACCCACGCTTCATCACACACCTCATTTAATTCATCTGATTCAGGAAAAACTACGGGTAGTTTTTTCACACCCCACATAATACCCTTTTTTGTGGTACTTGTAGTATCAGAAATGTTCAAAACCTCCTTCATTGCCGTGATCATGTAACGTGTGGCCCTACTGGAAAATACGTTTGTTTCCTCACCGTCGACACTGGAGTCAGTGTCCGTGTCTGGGTCTGTGTCGACCATCTGAGGTAACGTGCGCTTTAGAGCCCCTGACGGTGTTTGAGACGCCTGTACAGGTAATAACTGATTTGCCGGCTGTCTCATGTCGTCAACAGTCTTTTGTAAAGTGCTGACACTATCACGTAATTCCTTCCATAAGACCATCCAGTCAGGTGTCGACTCCCTAGGGGGTGACATCACTATTACAGGCAATTGCTCCGCCTCCATACCATTTTCCTCCTCATACATGTCGACACAACGTACCGACACAGCACACACACAGGGAATGCTCTGATAGAGGACAGGACCCCACTAGCCCTTTGGGGAGACAGAGGGAGAGTTTGCCAGCACACACCAGAGCGCTATATATATATATACATACAGGGATAACCTTATATAAGTGTTTTTCCCTTATATAGCTGCTGTATAGATTTATCTGCCAAATTAGTGCCCCCCCTCTCTTGTTTTACCCTGTTTCTGTAGTGCAGGACTGCAGGGGAGAGTCAGGGAGCTTCCCTCCAACGGAGCTGTGAGGGAAAGTGGCGCCAGTGTGCTGAGGAGATAGGCTCCGCCCCCTTCTCTGCGGCCTTTCTCCCGCTTTTTTAAGGAAAAATTGGCAGGGGTTAAATGCATCCATATAGCCCAGGAGCTATATGTGATGTATTTTTTTGCCATCTAAGGTGTTTTTATTGCGTCTCAGGGCGCCCCCCCCCAGCGCCCTGCACCCTCAGTGACCGGAGTGTGAAGTGTGCTGAGAGCAATGGCGCACAGCTGCGGTGCTGTGCGCTACCTTATTGAAGACAGGACGTCTTCTGTCGCCGATTTTCCGGACCTCTTCAGTCTTCTGGCTCTGTAAGGGGGCCGGCGGCGCGGCTCTGGGACCCATCCATGGCTGGGCCTGTGATCGTCCCTCTGGAGCTAATGTCCAGTAGCCTAAGAAGCCCAATCCACTCTGCACGCAGGTGAGTTCGCTTCTTCTCCCCTTAGTCCCTCGATGCAGTGAGCCTGTTGCCAGCAGGTCTCACTAAAAATAAAAAACCTAAAACTAAACTTTTCACTAAGCAGCTCAGGAGAGCCACCTAGTGTGCACCCTTCTCGTTCGGGCACAAAAATCTAACTGAGGCTTGGAGGAGGGTCATAGGGGGAGGAGCCAGTGCACACCAGGTAGTCCTAAAGCTTTTACTTTTGTGCCCAGTCTCCTGCGGAGCCGCTATTCCCCATGGTCCTTTCGGAGTTCCCAGCATCCACTAGGACGTCAGAGAAATGTTAATTACTGATTAAACTCATTTAATCTTTTATTCACATTTATTACTTTTTTAATTTTAGTTTCTATTAATCTATAATACTTTATAAATACTGGCGGTGCAGTTAGCAGGTCAGAGGTGTATTACCCAACCTCTGCTAGTCTGGCAAAATGGATAATCTGGCACAATGCTGGAACCAAGGGTGACGGAAAATCGGTGTGTACCTGTAGTACCATACAATGTGGTTTCCAGCAACAAAATGTCTCAGTACAAAAATAATCTATCCTACAACTATCCATATAATATAATGGGTAAGCATTTGGTGTAATGGTTATCATTACTGCCTCACAACACTGAGGTTTTGGGTTTGATTATCGCCAAGAACCTTCCTGCGTGCAGTTTGTATATTCTCCTTGTGCCTGCGTTGGTTTCCTCCAGGTGCTACGGTTCTCTCTTACAATTAAAAATATACTGTATAGATGTGTCCTCATACATCCTGCCTCAATACGCTGACAGGTCCCGTTCACTCAGAGTTTGGGTGTCTTTGTTTGCAGAAAAGGAGACGTATTGCTATGTGAATAGGATGCACAGGCAGACTCTGCTGATTACAATGACATGCGGCATGCCTATATTCTGTGTGTGTCTGAGGCTGTAATGCGCACCATTTCATATGCAGATACAGCCGTAGACACACACAGAATAGGCATGCCACATATCATTGTAATCAGCAGCTGATTTTGTGTCCCATTCACATCGTTTTTAGAATAAGACACAGTTTAATGGAAAAGTTGCACATAAAGATGCTCAGCGCTACAGGGTCACACCATTAGAAGGGCTGTTTAGCGTGCAGAGAGGCTAGATGCAACTGGACACATCTGAAGGTTAACTGGATTCTGGCAAATCTTTACCCTAGTACACATATGGTAGGGAACATTGGGCCTTATTCAGGTTTGTATGCAAACCAAAAAAAGCAAACAACTGTGCTGTACTGCGGGTGGGGTAGATGTAACATGTGCGGAGAGAGAGTTAAGCACCCTACACACTTGCCAATGCACTAAATTTTGACAATGATCGATCTGAATGATGATTGATCATTGTCCAAATTGACTTGCATTGCAAAGCGACGGAGAACCAACGATGGACGACCGCGGGGCCGCACTTCGTTCATCGTTGGTGCATACACACTGAGCGATATGAGCGATTTCTCGTTCATTACTGAATTAAATCGTTCGTATCGCCTGCACACATCGGCAAGTGTGTAGGGTGCTTTAGATTTGGGTGAGGTGTGTTCAAACTGAAATCTAAATTGCAGTGTAAAAATTATTTACTTTTTTGGTTTGCTTACAAACCTGAACAACCCCCATAGACTGTAAGCTCCACTGGATAAGGGACTGATGTGAAAAACTGAAATATGTTTGTATATGTGTGTGTGTGTGTGTGCGCGTTTCTATAAATAACTTAAGGGCAGACTAGATAATCCACGTGGTTCTTATCGGTATCATTAGGGCGACCACTAATGGTTGACATTGACATGGTCGACATGAATACATGTAAAAGGTTGACACATGAAAAGGTCTTTTTTTTTTGGGGGGGGGGGGGGGGGGGGACTTTTCCATACTTTACCGTTCCCATTCGTAGTCCATGTGGACCGTAATCTGTGCCGAGCGCAGCGAGCCATGCGACGGGACGCGGTGCACTAATTGGGGTTCCTTGTCACTTTACGCAAAGAACGACACCAAAAAAACGAAAAAAAAAAAAACCGTATGTCGACCTTTTCATGTGTCGACCATTTGCACGTGTCGTCAATTTGTCCATGTCGACCATGCCCATGTCGACCAATAGTGGTCGACCTAATGACTGTCGACCATAACATGGTCGACCATTCATACCGGAACCGTTCTTATCTGCCATCAAATTCTGTTTCTATGCAACGTTATAAATACATTTCCTATTAGCAGTGTGGGAGAAGTACCTACTAAATGTAAAGTCCTCAGTCCCACCCTATACCTTATGCCAAGAAAGATGACTATTTAAGAGCATTCTATCAAACTGGAAAATGCTAACACTGCTGTAAGTGTCCTTTCCACTTAAGGACACACTTGTGGTAATGCTGCCTATTTCAACATCAAAGTCAGCCTCTTCTCATCGTAAATAAGGCTGGCAATAAACACCACCACATTACATTCTTTCCGTGTTTACAAAGACCCAATCAAAGCTACAATGCTCCTAAAGCATTCTGCATACCAACAGCCACAGCTATAAGGATAAAGGCCTATTTATCAAATAATATTTGTTGGATATTCTCCCCCCCAAAAAAAAGGTAAAAAAAAAGTTTAAAAAAATCCCCCAAAAAATATTCAGTATCCCCCCGAATGTACCGTTGCGGGATTGCAGCAGATATCTTCACATCTGCCTCTGCTCTTCCATGTCAGACAGCAGTCGCAGTCCCCATAGCTGTCATATTTACCAAGCTCTGGATTGCAAAGCGGGAAATATACAATAACTCTAGGCCACGCACGTTCAGTAGCGTAAAGGAGTCCTGAGAGAGGAGTAAAGTGACCACTGATGGTCATTTTACTCCAAACACAAGGCAGGGACTGTGTGACTTTTGATACATTCGGGTGGGATATAATTTCTTACATAGCGGCTTTAGGCACTATGATATGATCGCACGAGACATAGGGGGCCAGTTTCAGATGCAGTTGAAGCTTCACTGGTGTCACAAAGTGAGCAATAACTGGTAGACTGTGCATGCGTCGTGTCCGCAGTGCGCACACACCAAGGTCCCTTTCTGATGCCGCCTGCAGTGAGGAATTAGTCTCAGAGTGAGTGACAGGAAGAGGCCATTTGGGGGACGTAACAGGGGGTGTCTGCAAAAATGCAGGTGCGTTGTGACCGCTTTCAGGGTGCGTCTTGACGTAAAACTGCAATCTCGTACGCATAAAACATGGCGTCAGCTTCACAGCTCCATTGGGCATCTCTGTTGACTTGTGGGCAGCATCTGCACTTGTGATGCCTCGCAGTTCCGTCACTGAAAAGGATCGCTGCTGTGTCGGCATTGCGACCACATCTGAATCAGACCCATGGTGAGTAGCACATCTGTGGGAGGGGGGGGGGGGGGTTGGAGGAGGGGGCAGCATAAACATGCACATTGTTGAAAATGAATTTATTACAGCATATACAGTATATACCTCATGTACAACAGCCAGAGCTCCACAGGTTGGTTCTCTGTAAATGGCTTATACTGCAATGGCCATGGCTTAGTGCCATATGGTAGAGGCTGCAGGCAACACGTTTCATGTAATGTAGGAAATCTCATCACTGATAAAACGCAGGTTTTGAAAATTACAGATTCAGTAAAACTTTGCCTTGATTTGTGTTAGAGAAAAAAGCCCAACATCTTCTGTGCTCCTACCCACGTGTAAACCATTACATACACACTTTGTTTGAAACCTAATTCCACATCTGCTACTACGCAGCCATTGAAGATCGGATGAAGTTTTCTGACAATGGTTTGCGGAGGCTGTAATCACAAACATCTGTAGTGGCAGATAAGGCTGCAGCGGAACCAGCTCCATCACACCCTAAGGTCTCCTGCTTTTAACATTTCCAGGAACCTTTGATTCCCTAACATTCCGATTGATTCCAGTTTTGGAGAAGAGGCAGGAAATTGTAGGCAGCAGATTACATTTCCTTTGCACTCTAGAAAATAAACTATGGACTATTTGCAACGTGAATCTATGTTCTCAGCCAATAGAAACGTCTCCTCCTAAAATCCGCCAGGTACTGCACACAAGTGTAATGTGCATTAGTGCACAAGAGAAAGGAACTTTTCCCCCTTAGGCCAAGAAACTCATACAAAGTTATTTATTGTTCCAAATGCTGAAAATGGAAAAGTAGAGTTTTCAAACTTGTCCAATCAAATCCACTATTTACTCCAAGCCTTCTAGTTTAAAGGTGCATTCACGCGGTGAGATATTGTCTATGCCCGATTTTGACTATGTGATTTCCCTTGAATTCCTCCGGAGCCCAGAAGCACCAATATGGTCTATATACACGGTGCAATTTTGGCTATGTGCGATTTTAACTATGCGATTTCCCTTGAAATCCCCCAGAAACACTGATATTGTCTATACACACACTGCGATTTTGGCTATGTGCGATTTTGACTATGGCCTACTTTGAACTAGTCAAGATTGACTTGCCTGCACAAACTATTTTTTCTTGTGATGCGCGGTCCCGCGGGACCGCGCATCGGTATCGCAAGCTGTGTACACACTGTGCGATTTGCACTAACTATCCTTACGATTTTGACTATATAGTCAAAATCGTAAGGTTACATCGCACCGCGTGTATGCGCCTTAAGAAAGGGGTATGACGTTTCTTATTACGTTGGTGATCATTACAGTGGGCACTTGTCCACATAAACACTTTAAACACCAATCATTCATAAGTAAATAAAAATTAAAACATGTAATTATCATTTCTATACTATGTCCAAAGTAAAGCAGTGGAACCAATGTTATTATTAGACAATGATGTAACTCAGTCTCACTGTATAACATAGGGCTACAAGAAAAGACCATTGTCAGGTCCTATCAGCACTTCACTGGGCTCGGAAATAAATGCATCAACTATTTCTGGTTTCCCAGCTATAAAACAATCCATGTAAAATGGAAAGAAATGCTCATTTATAAAACATAAATAATTATATTACATATAAGACACAGCAAGTTCCTCTTTAATGTAAGTGCTCCTGTAATAGCAGGAAATGTGCAATCTGCATGCTAAGCGATTAACGGTACTCAACTCAATTAAGCTGTAGGAGATGGACATACAGCATAAATATTGCTCTCTGCAAAGGCGAGCGACTGGTAGTGACACATGAAGGAATAGCGGCCAATTACAAGATGCCCTTCAGGGATAGAATATTACTAAATGGTATAAAAAACGGTTTTGCGTCGGTAAATAAAAACGTATTGAAAACTAACACATGCTGCATTAAGTCAGAAAGATAATAGTTACGAGCTTTCTGCCTCAAACGAATACCTTCATATTATCATATTTCAATATGGGGGATGTATTTTTTTTATGCATGACAGAAAAATCAGGCCAGCCAGGAAATTTTAACATCCTTTCATATTGGGTGGGGTAAAAACACCATAAAAGGCCTTTTGCACAAAAGGAAGATACAAGTATATTAGGACGGACGGACGGAGACAGACAGACAGACCTCTTTTTCGGAAACATAAGGTACACATTATATTGACATCTCCTTGTTCAGCATTTTCCTTACAGCAGAAACCTGCAGATCCTTAGTTATTACCTTGGGGATGTTTGCGATATCCCATAGTTTTGTACATTGGACTGATTTTTGTTGGATGACCAAGAACAACAATGATGCTGAGTTCTCAGATTCTGTTTGTATGATGCTGGACTGATTGAAGATCTTACATTTAAAAGCTTGGAGCGTACAATGAAAATTGGCTCATGGTAACATTTTTATTTTCTTTCTTGTTATTCACAGGGATGGGCTCTTCAGTTCACTTGAAAACACTGTTGAATCTCCTTATCTATTGGTAAATGGACGAAGATCTAATCAGATTTTAGGCCAGCTTGATGCAGCAATAGTGAACACTAATATTTTCCCCATAAAGGATAGATCACATTTGCTTACAACAGCCTAAAATAGAAAACGCCCAGAAAGACAAACCTGATAACTCGGATATTTATTTATTCAGTTTCTTATACAGCGCAGCAAATTCCATTGCGTTTTACAATTGAAAACAGTGATAACATAAAACAAAACAATTGCAAACGACCGTCACAGAGGTAGGAAGGTCCTGCTTGCAAACTTACAATCTATAGGGAAGTACAGTAGGTATGATATGGTCACACAACAATGTTGGACTGGGGTCAGGAGTATGGGAAAGTGAAGATGTGAGGATATGAGTGGACTCTACAGTGGGGATGTAATTGGATAGGAAAGTTTATGAAGTTTATGTGGGCAGTTCAGGAATTTGATAAGCTAGCCTGAAGAGGTGAGTTTTCAGGGAACGCTTGAAGGTTTGGAGACTAGAGGAGAGTCTTATTGTGCATGGGAGGGCATTCCACAGAGTGGGTGCAGCCTGAAGAAAGTCCTGCAGACGTGAATGCGAGCGCATAATGAGTGTGGTGAGAGACGCAGATCTTGTGAGGAGCAACAATATCAACGTTTTAAAGGCTTCCTAGCAAAGCAATATTAACAAATGTTACCCAACCAATTTGCAAGTGACAGGCAACGGTTAAGATAGGATATATACTTGATCTTATGCTGCGTTGGTCTTCAATAAACATAAATTGAAAAAAAACAAAAGAAGTGTTGAACAGTAGGAAGTGAAAAACATGCATCCTTAGATATAAGAATCCCTAGATCTGAGAAACTAGTTTGGGTATCTGACTCAGCCTATGGCTCTGTAGGTGGGTCTCCATGTCTGAGTTAATGAAGATTGGGTTGACCATGCAAGAGCCTCCATGCTGTCAATCTGGTGCAACAGAACAGTAATCCAATCTTATTCAAGCCGCTAATATCAGTGCATGCGGTTTCCAGTGTTTAAAGCCAGGAGATACGAGAGAACTACAAATAGGACAATGGTGTTAATGGTCTGCAAGTGGCATGTGGGGTTGGGTAAATACAGAATTAAAAGAAAAGATTTTATATTACAAAATAAACATACCATAATAATATGTATTGAAAACCGTGTAGACAACATGGAGTGGCCTGCTGTAGAACATTGTACCTGATCATTATGTAAAACAAAAGTATGCATGTTTGTGGGATTTGTTATTTTTTGTTATTCAGTTTATTTATAAACAACTTTGGCAGAGATATATGAAGCAGTGAAAACAGTGCAAAGGTGATTCAGTGGGGAAGTTGCCCATGGCACCCATCAGCTTTGACATAAAATTTGTCAAGTGCATTCTAAAAGAATATAGGTAGCACCTTATTGGTTGCTATGTGCAAATTCTATACGAGTTAACTTCTTCACTCTTTTCACTGCTTCATACATCTCCTCCATTAGGTATAACTAAAATAATATACCAAAATTTGAAGATTGTCCCTCAATTTCCTATAAATTGATACATATACATCAAAGTAACAAATAAGGAGTGTTATGGTAGACTTACCATGGTTAACACTTTCTGCGAGGTACATTGGTTCCACAGGAAAACATTGGGATGTAGAGTTGATCTTGATCCAGAGGCACCAACAGGCTAAAGCTTAAGGCTGTCCCAGGATGCATTGGGGCCTCCTCTACAAACCCCGCCTCCAAGCACTGAGAGCCCAGTTTCATTAACCAGTCCAATGCAGGAGCAGGCAAGAGAGAAAGCAGATGTTAAGGGCCCCATGCACTAGAAAGATAATGCCAGATTTCATCCGATTTCGGGCATTTTGGAGGTGTTTCCTATCCGATGCGCGTTCCCGTGAGCATCGGATCGGATCCCCTAGATTGAATGTGCTGCACCAACGATCATGTCCGACCCCGCAGGCATGGCTGGGATCTCATACAATACATCGCATGCAAAAGGACCGCATACAATGTATCGTATGCATCCTGCCGCCCGGGAAGCTGCCGGGGTGATCGCCTGCAATATGAGGGTCGGACATGTCGCGTTAGTGTATGGGGCCCTTAAGTCATATAGAACCACATTATCACGACAGGAGAAGGTCCCAGTGGCTAATGCCATACAAACCCAAAGAAGCGTCAGGTTGGGCGCCCTGTGGAACCAAATGTACCTTGCAAAAAGAGCATTAACCATGGTAAGTCTACCATAACCCCTTTTCTGCAGCAGGATACATTGGTTTCCACAGGAAAACATTGATGGTTTAGGTAAGTCACTGTGGTGGCGTTGTCTGATCATACTTGAACAGGCCTGTTCTGTACTAGAAGCAGGACGAGAAATAGTGATCCCGCCTTGGTCCAACAACCTTGAGAAGAGTGTTGCACCAACACCACTCCCCATCCTCTCAGACTGGCGTCCGTTGTCAGCAGGACCCAGTCATGAACGCAGAAAAGATGGCCCCTGCTCAATAGCTGGTCCTGAAGCCACCAAGACCGTGACAGGCGAACCTCTGGAGTCAAAGAGATCATGAGAGATCTGATCCAATGAGGCAGGCCATCCCACTTGGAAAGGATTAACCTCTGTAGTGGGCGGGAATGAAATTGAGTGTACTCTATCATGCCAAAGGTCAACACCATCAGGCCAAGTATTTGCATCTGGGACACTCTGGGGTGACAATGAAGTGTCTTATCCTTTCCTGAATCTTCAGGACTTTTTCTGGATACAGAAACAGTCTCTGACTGTGATTGTCCAGAAGTGCCCCCAGGTGCACCATGCACTGAGCTGGGACCAGCGAGGACTTATTCCCTTGATAAGCCACCCATGGGCTTGCAGGAAGGTTACCTGTCAGTTGCAGATGACATAGGAGGACTTTGTGGGAATTTTCCAGAATCATCAGGTCGTCTAGGTACGGCAGGATTCTGATTCCCTGGCAACGGAGATGAGCCGTCATCACTGCCATGACTTTGGTGAAGATCGGAGGAGCCATAGCCAGTCCAAATGGCAGAACCTGGAATTGGTATTGGAGGTTGCCATTAGCAAACACAGAACTGTTTTTGCAATATGGCAATAGGTATATGCAGGTATGCAGTATATCCAGGGATACCATATAGTCTCCGGGTTCCACAGCCAGCACAATTGAGCGCAGCATTTAATACGAAACCTGGACACTCTCCCAAACTTGTTCAGGGATTTGAGGTCGAGTATAGGCCGGAAAGACCCATTGTTCGGACTAGAAACAGGGTCGAAAAGTAACCTCTGCCTCTTTGGGACTGAGGTACCAGCACAACCACTCCTGTACTCAGGAGAGAACTCACCACAGTTTGTAGAGTTTACACCTTCAACGAATCCGAAGGGAGAGCCGTAGTGTAAAACTGGCAAGAGACAGCTTCCAGTACCCATAAGCCTGAAGTGGTCTTTAACCAGACCTGGGTGAATTGCAAGGGAGAATCCTCATCAGTAACACAGGATTCAGTGTCTGACAGGACCGTATGCTTCCCCTTCTCTTCAGATGAGACATCAGAGAGGTTTGTGGATTGCGAGGAGGAAGCAGCCCGCTTAGAAGACCCAGAGACATAATAGTGACCTGGTGTAAGTTTCTTTCTAACCAGAGACTGATTCAATTGCTGCAGTTTGGTTAGACAATTTTTTTGCCCAAAGCGGATAAACCACAGGGACAATATGAGGTGGCAATGGCACCGATGGTCCCATAGGGGGCGCTAGGCGTTCTACCAGACTACCCAGTAGGTTGGTGAACACCAGGGTGGCTCCATTGCAGGTGCAGGAGCTGCGGACTGACTGAGAGGCGTATAACAATTAGTACACAGACCGTCATATAACACTTCCCCCTCTGGTAGATCCCTGGAGCATGCTCTGCATGATGCAGGAGCTTCCACTGATTTGCTGCCCTTTCTGATAGACATTATGGGCCTAATTCAGACCTGATCGTAGCAGCAACCTCGTTAGCAGATGTCAAAACCATGTGCACTGCAATTGGGGGGGGGGGGGGGGGGGGCAGATACAACAGGTGCAGAGAGAGTTAGATTTGGGTGGGTTATATTGTTTCTGTGCAGGGTAAATACTGGCTGCTTTATTTTTATACTGCAATTTAGATTCCAGTTTTAACACACCCCACCCAAATCTAACTCTCTCTGAACAGGTTATATCTTAAATGGGGCGTTAATACACCTGACCTGTACTCTTACGCCCTGGTGGTCTAGTGGGGTCCCTGCTCGGTGACAGTGTCCACACCAGCACCGCAATCCGTCTGCCTAGGCCGCTGACAGAACGCGATTTAATGGCGGGTCCCACCTAGGGGACCCTCTTACCTCCTCCCCAAAGCAGCCACGCGATCCAGGAGAGCGGTCTGCGACTGTGTGCCTAAGCTGGAGCGTCTCCGCCGCAAGTACCCGGGAACTGAGCCGCAGGAGTATGCGACGCCGCTTGGGAGGTGAGGGAGCTGCAGCGCTGTAGTGTCACCCTGACAGCCCAGTTGAAGAAATCTTCTTAGAAAAGCTTTTTCAGGGCTGCCCACCCAGTGCAGCCCTCCTGTTAGGTGACCTGCTGCTGCAGGCACCAAATCGAAACGGAGCTCTCAGTGCCTGGAGGCACTGAGATCCACTCTACACCCCAATATTTTCCTGTGGAAACCTATGTATCCTGCTGCAGAAAGAAGGTTACAGGGAACATAGTATGAACGGGGTCAAAGACGAATGCAAAAAACAAGAGAGCACAGATTATATATCGCTACCAAGTTATACAAGGAATATTTCTCACTCATATCACTCCCTGACCCACTGGAGCTTACAGGGTACATTCTCTGACATACAACACCACATTTTGTTACAATCCAAGTAACCTGCCAGAATTTTTGGGATGTGGGGGGGGAGTGAATAGGAGCCCAGAGGAAACCTACACAAATATGGGGAGAACATACAAACTCCACACTGATTAGACCCTGGTTGGGATTTTAATTAATTTACCTCAGTGATGATAGGTAGTAACGCTAACCACTATGCCACTGTGCTGCCAATTAATACTCACTCCTATTTGCAATACTATTAAATCAGGAATCTGCAGTATTTTACTGAAAAGACAGACCATTAGTGAGTTTTATATAGGGTGTTTATCAGATGTTACCTAAAAAGGTAGGGGAGTTTCTCTCATTTTTAGTGGACAATGATCCCTATTGTAAGTGGTTATGTAGGAGTTCACTGAAGCATAGGTAGTATGGAGATAGACATGTACTTTAGGAAAGGCTCAATGATAAAATCAGAAGTTTCCTCCAATAAAGCTGGTGGCTCAGCGTATCACATTCACTCTATAGAGCAGCGGTGGCCAACCCGTGGCTCTCGAGACCATACGGCTCTTTCATCCTCCGCGTGCGGCTCGATCCGCTCCCAGCCACCGCTGTCCGACACAGTGCACACACAGCCCGGCGCACAGACAGGGCTCCAGCAGCGGTGTCTGTCTTCAATTTGGCGCCAGCCCATGAGCCAATCAGAGCTCGCGGACCGGCAGCTAAGGCTCCTGATTGGCTGCCGGTCCGCGAGCTCTGATTGGCTCATGGGCCGGTGACGAATTGTAGATAGAAAATGCAGTCGGAGACTAAGGGGCAGGAGAGGTGCATGCTGCGCTCTCCTCCCATCACAGCAACAGCGCGGTGTGAAGCACTTTGGGGGGGGTGGGGGTGGGGGGGAGGCACTGGGGGGACATGTGCATCTAGCACTGGGGGCATATCTGGCACTGGGGATATGTGTATCTAACTGGGGGCATATCTGGCACTGTATGGGGACATGGGCACCGGCACTGGGGGGGCGTTCTGGCACTGTGGGGGCATGTGTATCTGGCACTGGCGGCATATCTGGCACTGTAAGGACGTGTGTATCTGCACTGGGGGCATATCTGGCACTGTGTGAGGGCATGTGTGTATGCACTGGGGACATATCTCTGGCACTGTAAGGACATGTGTATCTAGCACTGGGGGCATATCTGGCACTGTAAGTACATGTGTATCTGCATTGGGGGCATATCTGGCACTGGGGGGGGCATGTGTATCTGCACTGGGGGCATATCTGGCACTGTATGGGGACATGTGTATCTGCACTGGGGGCATATCTGGCACTGGGGGCATAGCTGGCACTGTGGGGGCATGTGTATCTGGCACTGTGGGGGCATGTGTATCTGGCACTGTGGGGGCATGTGTATCTGGCACTGTGGGGGCATGTGTATCTGGCACTGTGGGGGCATGTGTATCTGGCACTGTGGGGGCATGTGTATCTGGCACTGTGGGGGCACCCATTTTTTTGCATTTTATATGCATGTGGCACTGTACTGGGGTATTATATGTATGTGGCACTGTACAACATGACTAAAAAATAAGATTTTACTCACCGGTAAATCTATTTCTCGTAGTCCGTAGTGGATGCTGGGAACTCCGTAAGGACCATGGGGAATAGCGGCTCCGCAGGAGACTGGGCACAACTAAAAGAAAGCTTTTAGACTACCTGGTGTGCACTGGCTCCTCCCACTATGACCCTCCTCCAAGCCTCAGTTAGGATACTGTGCCCGGAAGAGCTGACACAATAAGGAAGGATTTTGAATCCCGGGTAAGACTCATACCAGACACACCAATCACACCGTATAACTCGTGATACCATATCCAGTTAACAGTATGAAACATAACTGAGCCTCTCAACAGATGGCTCAACAACAACCCTTTAGTTAGGCAATAACTATATACAAGTATTGCAGACAATCCGCACTTGGGATGGGCGCCCAGCATCCACTACGGACTACGAGAAATAGATTTACCGGTGAGTAAAATCTTATTTTCTCTGACGTCCTAGTGGATGCTGGGAACTCCGTAAGGACCATGGGGATTATACCAAAGCTCCCAAACGGGCGGGAGAGTGCGGATGACTCTGCAGCACCGAATGAGAGAACTCAAGGTCCTCCTCAGCCAGGGTATCAAATTTGTAGAATTTAGCAAACGTGTTTGCCCCTGACCAAGTTGCAGCTCGGCAAAGGTGTAAAGCCGAGACCCCTCGGGCAGCCGCCCAAGATGAGCCCACTTTCCTCGTGGAATGGGCTTTTACTGATTTAGGATGCGGCCATCCAGCCGCAGAATGCTCCAGCTGAATTGTGCTACAAATTCAGCGAGCAATAGTCTGCTTAGAAGCAGGAGCACCTATTTTGTTGGGTGCCTACAGGATAAAAAGCGAGTCAGTTTTCCTGACTCCAGCCGTCCTGGAAATATAAATTTTTAAGGCCCTGACTACGTCCAGTAACTTGGAATCTTCCAAGTCCCTAGTAGCCGCAGGCACTACAATAGGTTGGTTCAAGTGAAAAGCTGATACCACCTTAGGGAGAAACTGGGGACGAGTCCTCAATTCTGCCCTATCCATATGGAAAATCAGATAAGGGCTTTTTCATGACAAAGCCGCCAATTCTGACACACGCCTGGCCGAAGCCAAGGCCAATAACATGACCACTTTCCACGTGAGATATTTCAAATCCACAGTTTTAAGTGGCTCAAACCAATGTGATTTTAAGAAACTCAACACCACGTTGAGATCCCAAGGTGCCACAGGAGGCACAAAAGGGGGCTGAATATGTAGCACTCCCTTTACAAAAGTCTGAACTCCAGGCAGTGAAGCCAGTTCTTTCTGGAAGAAAATCGACAGAGCCGAAATCTGGACCTTAATGGAACCCAAGTTTAGGCCCATAGTCACTCCTGACTGTAGTAAGTGCAGAAAACGGCCCAGCTGAAATTCCTCTGTTGGGGCCTTCCTGGCCTCACACCACGCAACATATTGGTTTGCGGTTACTTCTTTCCTGGCTTTTATCAGCGTAGGAATGACTTCCTCCGGAATGCCCTTTTCCTTTAGGATCCGGAATTCAACCGCCATGCCGTCCAACGCAGCCGCGGTAAGTCTTGGAACAGACAGGGCCCCTGCTGTAGCAGATCCTGTCTGAGCGGTAGAGGCCATGGGTCCTCTGATATCATTTCTTGAAGTTCTGGGTACCAAGCTCTTCTTGGCCCATCCGGAACCACGAGTATCGTTCTTACTCCTTGTTTTCTTATTATTCTCAGTACCTTTGGTATGAGAGGCAGAGGAGGGAATACATAAACCGACTGGTACACCCACGGTGTCACTAGAGCGTCCACAGCTATTGCCTGAGGGTCCCTTGACCTGGCGCAATATCTAGTTTTTTGTTTAGGCGGGACGCCATCATGTCCACCTGTGGCCTTTCCCAACGGTTTACCAACAGTTGGAAGACTTCTGGATGAAGTCCCCACTCTCCCGGGTGTAGGTCGTGTCTGCTGAGGAAGTCTGCTTCCCAGTTGTCCACTCCCGGAATGAACACTGCTGACAGTGCTAAGACGTGATTTTCCGCCCATCGGAGAATCCTTGTGGCTTCTGCCATCGCTATCCTGCTTCTTGTGCCGCCCTGTCGGTTTACATGGGCGACTGCCGTGATTTTGTCTGATTGGATCAGTACCGGCTGGTTTTGAAGTAGAGGCCTTGCCAGACTTAGGGCATTGTAAATGGCCCTCAGTTCCAGAATATTTATGTGTAGGGACGACTCCTGACTTGACCAAAGTCCTTGGAAATGTCTTCCCTGTGTGACTGCCCCCCAGCCTCGAAGGCTGGCATCCGTGGTTATCAGGACCCAGTCCTGTATGCCGAATCTGCGGCCCTCTTGAAGATGAGCACTCTGCAGCCACCACAGTAGAGATACCCTGGTCCTTGGAGACAGGGTTATCAGCCGATGCATCTGAAGATGCGATCCCGACCACTTGTCCAAGAGGTCCCACTGAAAGGTTCTTGCATGGAACCTGCCGAATGGAATTTTGCTTCGTCAGAAGCTACCATTTTTCCCAGGACTCGTGTGCAGTGATGCACCGATACCTGTTTTGGTTTCAGGAGGTCTCTGACTAGAGATGACAGCTCCTTGGCTTTCTCCTGCGGGAGAAACACTTTTTTCTGTTCTGTGTCCAGAACCATCCCCAGGAACAGTAGGCGTGTGGTAGGAACCAGCTGTGACTTTGGAATGTATAGAATCCATCCGTGCTGTTGTAGCACTTCCCGAGATAGTGCTACTCCGACCAACAACTGCTCCTTGGACCTCGCCTTTATAAGGAGATCGTCCAAGTACGGGATAATTAAAACTCCCTTTTTTCGAAGGAGTATCATCATTTCTGCCATTACCTTGGTAAAGACCCTCGGTGCCGTGGACAGTCCAAACGGCAGTGTTTGGAATTGGTAATGGCAATCCTGTACCACAAATCTGAGGTACTCCTGGTGAGGATGGTAAATGGGGACATGTAGGTAAGCATCCTTGTAATCCCTCTCCTCCAGGCTTGCAATAACCGCCCTGAGCGATTCCATCTTGAACTTGAATTTTTTTATGTATGTGTTCAAGGATTTCAAATTTTAAATGGGTCTCACCGAACCGTCCGGTTTCGGTACCACAAACAGTGTGGAATAGTAACCCCGTCCTTGTTGAAGTAGGGGCACCTTGACTATCACCTGCTGGGAATACAGCTTGTGAATTGCCTCTAGCACAGCCTCCCTGCCTGAGGGAGTTGTCGGCAAGGCAGATTTGAGGAAACGGCGGGGGGGAGACGCCTCGAATTCCAGCTTGTACCCCTGAGATACTACTTGAAGGATCCAGGGATCCACTTGTGAGTGAGCCCACTGATCGCTGAAATTTTTGAGGCGGCCCCCCACCGTACCTGGCTACGCCTGTGGAGCCCCCGCGTCATGCGGTGGACTCAGAGGAAGCGGGGGAAGAATTTTGATTCTGGTGCAGCTTTTTCCCTCTTCCCTCGTCTCTGTGCAGAAAGGAAGCGCCTTTGACCCGCTTGCTTTTCTGAAGCCGAAAGGACTGTACCTGATAATACAGTGCTTTCTTAGGCTCTGAGGAAACCGGAGGTAAAAAAATTTCTTCCCAGCTGTTGCTGTGGATACGAGGTCCCAGAGACCATCTCCAAACAATTCCTCACCCTTATAAGGCTCTATGTGCCTTTTAAAGTCAGCATCACCTGTCCAGTGTCGGGTCTCTAATACCCTCCTGATAGAATGGACATTGCATTAATTCTGGATGCCAGCCGGCAAAATATCCCTCTGTGCATCCCTCATATATAAGACGACGTCTTTAATATGCTCTTATGTTCGCAAAATAGTATCCCTGTTTGACAGGGTCACAGACCACGCTGCAGCAGCACTATCTGCAGGTCTCAGTCTAGTACCTGAGTGTGTAAATACAGACTTCAGGATAGCCTCCTGCTTTTTATCAGCAGGTACCTTCAAAGTGGCCGTATCCTAAGACGGCAGTGCCACCTTTTTTGACAAACGTGTGAGCGCCTTATCCACCCTAGGGGATATCTCCCAGCGTAACTTATCCTCTGGCGGGAAAGGGTACGCCATCAGTAACTTTTTAGAAATTACCAGTTTCTTATCGGGGGAACCCACGCTTTTTCACACTTCATTCACTCATTTGATGGGGGAACAAAACACTGCCTGCTTTTTCTCCCCAAACATAAAACCCTTTTTTAGTGGTACTTGTGTTAATGTCAGAAATGTGTAACACATTTTATATTGCCGGGATCATGTAACGGATGTTCCTAGTGGATTGTGTATATGTCTCAACCTCGTCGACACTGGAGTCAGACTCCGTGTCGACATCTGTGTCTGCCATCTGAGGGAGCGGGCGTTTTTGAGCCCCTGATGGCCTTTGAGACGCCTGGGTAGGCGCGGGCTTAGAAGCCGGCTGTCCCACAGCTGTTACGTCATCCAGCCTTTTTGTAAGGAGTTGACACTGTCGGTTAATACCGTCCACCTATCCATCCACTCTGGTGTCGGCCCCACAAGGGGCGACATCACATTTATCGGCATCTGCTCTGCCACCACATAAGCCTCCTCATCAAACGTGTCGACACAGCCGTACCGACACACCGCACACACACAGGGAATGCTCTGACTGAGGACAGGACCCCACACAGCCCTTTGGGGAGACAGAGAGAGAGTATGCCAGCACACACCAGAGCGCGATATAATTTAGGGATTAACGCTATATTGAGTGAATTTTTCCCAATAGCTGCTTATACAATATTGCGCCTAAATTTAGTGCCCCCCCTCTCTTTTTAACCCTTTGAGCCTGAAAACTACAGGGGAGAGCCTGGGGAGCTGTCTTCCAGCTGCACTGTGAAGAGAAAATGGCGCCAGTGTGCTGAGGGAGATAGCTCCGCCCCTTTTTCGCTGACTTTTCTCCCGCTTTTTTATGGATTCTGGCAGGGGTATTTATCACATATATAGCCTCTGGGGCTATATATTGTGATATATTTGCCAGCCAAGGTGTTTTTATTGCTGCTCAGGTCGCCCCCCCCAGCGCCCTGCACCCTCAGTGACCGGAGTGTGAGTGTGTATGAGGAGCAATGGCGCACAGCTGCAGTGCTGTGCGCTACCTTGGTGAAGACTGATGTCTTCTGCCGCCGATTTTCCGGACCTCTTCTTGCTTCTGGCTCTGTAAGGGGGACGGCGGTGCGGCTCCGGGAACGAACACCAAGGCCAGTTCCATGCGGTCGATCCCTCTGGAGCTAATGGTGTCCAGTAGCCTAAGAAGCCCAAGCTAGCTGCAAGCAGGTAGGTTCGCTTCTTCTCCCCTTAGTCCCTCGATGCAGTGAGCCTGTTGCCAGCAGGTCTCACTGTAAAATAAAAAACCTAAAATAAACTTTCTTTCTAGGAGCTCAGGAGAGCCCCTAGTGTGCATCCAGCTCGGCCGGGCACAGAAATCTAACTGAGGCTTGGAGGAGGGTCATAGTGGGAGGAGCCAGTGCACACCAGGTAGTCTAAAAGCTTTCTTTTAGTTGTGCCCAGTCTCCTGCGGAGCCGCTATTCCCCATGGTCCTTACGGAGTTCCCAGCATCCACTAGGACGTCAGAGAAACAGGGTTATGACACAAGGTCATACTCCTATAAACATCATACCGAAAGGTGTGCGCACAAAAATGGGGCGTAACTTTGTGACAACTAGGCCACACCCCCATTTTTGCGTGCATGCCTTCAGCGCGCATATGATAGTGGTTCTTGCCCTTGACTACGGATCTTTTCTGGCTTTTTGCCTCTGACTAGATGGCCACCCCTGCTATAGAGTATAATTGGTATATTAAAGTGCGAGTTGTCTAGATAAATTACAAGTAGAACCTGACTGGTTGCTATGGGTAACATCTCCACTTCTGTAAACCCACACTTTAGTAAACATACCCCTAAGACCACACAATAAACGTGAATTACACAGGATTCATAACCAAGATTCCTTATAAAGGCAAGTTTCACAAATGTAATGCAAGAATGTATTTTCCATAATGAAAAGCCATTCTGTTTTCCACTGGCTGTGAAAGAAAAGACAACAGACAATAGTCTTAAAGACAAAACAAAATGAGCGGCTGGCTCAAAGCACCAATTGTCTTCGCTGCTAGAAGCAATTAAGATGCAAAAACAAATTCCAGACCCCTAATTAAACTAGTCCAAGTCACTGTCAAAGTGTTTCCACACATGACTGTTGTCCGATTCAATTATGTTTTGGGTCCTGATACCATTTCATGAGGTGTTAGAGCCGAGCTGAATTTCATACGTAAAACATTCTATTAAACAACAAGCAAATATGATCCCCCCCCTAAAAAAATTAAAAAAATAAATAAAAGGAAATAGATTGGCTGTTGAGCAATGCACATGACGTTTGGGTAGGGTAACTCCAAGGTCCTTCGGACTGCCACCAGTAGATAGCCGCACAATAGATGGCCACTATGTGAGTTTGGGGACAAATGGAGGTTGCTTACAATTAACCACCAGAGTGAATAACATACATTGCAGACAGTCCCCATCCTTTGTTACCAAGAAGATGTTTCTTATAGCACTTTCAGACAGAAAACCCAGCAATTATCTGGCATTTCAGCGCTGGGTCGTGTTGCCAGGCTCTTTTTGACACCCCCCTTTCACACAGAGAAGCAAATTACAGGGTCAAGAATTTCGACCCGGTAATTTGCAGATCAACCCGGGTATTTTGTCTGTGTGAAAGGGTCAACAGAAGTCGAAATTCCCGGGTATCCAACCCTGGTGAAATTACCGGGTAGAACTTCTTCACCCAATAATTTCATTTTCTGTGTGAAAGGGGTATAAGTGGAAATACTGTAAACTATAGATTCCAATTACCACACTAAATTCTTTACTTTGGCAGAAAGTAAACACCCTGTAATCAACAATAGTTCATGCTCTACACACTTTAGTAAATACAGACCGTGACTACGCCCGCCGCCCCCCTCCCCCCTCCCCCTTCCCCTTTCTAAATGCAAGGTGAAGGAATTATAGTAGTTATCCCTCACACTGACAGGAGCCCTGGTTAATATTCCTTCATTACAGAGATGGAGTCTGACAAGCTGTCCAGATAGTGCAGCTCCCTCACAGAGCACACAAGGGTATGGCAGATAGGAGTTCCCCACACATAGATATGCAATTCCACTCCTGGAGCGCTGGAGATAGGAAGATCTCTTGGCAACATGGTACCAATAAATAAACTATAAAAAAAAATTACAAATAAAATAAAAATCCAAAACCTCTTCCTCCCCCCTCAAGGCAGCACTTATTAGGCACATTGTCTGACTGAGAAGATGGTTTATTAACAGCAGATGCACATCTTTTAAACAGTTGAAAATAAACAGTCAAAGTGTATTAGGAGGACAGAAATAGATGCTTAGAATAAAACATTTGTTTTTTTTTAGTACTTGCAGTTTAGGAAATGTGCCATTTTGTATTTCCTGCATGAGGAATCAAACCAAATACTGGACTTCTTTTGGCCAGGGTAAGAGTTTTAGCTCAAACAGACCCTAAGGGGAACATTTACTAAGCAGTGATAAGAGCGGAGAAGTGAGCCAGCGGAGAAGTTGCCCATGGCAACCAATCAGCACTGAAGTAACCTCTATAATTTGCATACTATAAAATTATACAGAGCTGCTGATCGGTTGATGGAGAAATTTCTCCACTGGCTCACTTCTCCGTTCTTATCACTGCTTAGTAAATGTACCCCTAAATCACAATGAACTACGGCATGGTGTCAGAGAGGCATTAGCACTGGTCCAGCTAGAGAAGCAGAGAGCATAGTACTCAATGGCTTTTGTATAGACACTGCTCTAACAAGCTGTACTGAAGACTGAACACTAGAGCTTTGATAGCTGGCAACTTGCCGGGTTTCGCAACCGGCAATTTCCCGGGTCTCAGCACCATGACCCTGGTCAGGAGCAGAGTTGGTGACCCGGGACTGAAGCTGAGCGATATGCCACTCCGATCAGACAACGCACCGCTTAGAATGGAGCATATCAGGCAGTGCGTATGTCCGATATTCACACTCCCACGGTCATTAGCGACTTTGCTAGGTTTGATGTGCGTCCTTGTGTATGCTAATGAAGGAATGTACATGGGCATTCCGTCCTTCATTTACATCGCTGCAGTGTGTACGGGCAATCTGGCATTTGTTCTGATGTCAGAAAGGAATGCCCATCGTCCCAGTGTGTATCCAGCTTTAGTCCCGGGTTGTTTCCTTTCACACATGCAGAAATCCCAGGTTGATGCACGTTCATATGCAAAAATAAGATTTTAAACCTACCGGTAAATCTTCTTCTCCTAGTCCGTAGAGGATGCTGGGGACTCCATAAGGACCATGGGGTATAGACGGGCTCCGCAGGAGACATGGGCACTCTAAGACTTTAGATGGGTGTGAACTGGCTCCTCCCTCTATGCCCCTCCTCCAGACCTCCGTTATAGAATTGTGCCCAGAGGAAACGGACAGTACGAGGAAAGGATTTTTGTTAATCTAAGGGCGAGATACACATCAGCCCACACCATCAACACCGTACAACATGGTATATACTAAACCAGTTAACAGCATGAACAAAACAGCATCAGCCAGACACTGATCTCAACTGTAACATAACCCTTATGTAAGCAAAAACTATATACAAGTCATGCAGAAATAGTCCGCACTGGGACGGGCGCCCAGCATCCTCTACGGACTAGGAGAAAAAGATTTACCGGTAGGTTTAAAATCTTACTTTCTCTAACGTCCTAGTGGATGCTGGGAACTCCGTAAGGACCATGGGGAATAGCGGGCTCCGAAGGAGGCTGGGCACTCTAGAAAGATCTTAGACTACCTGGTGTGCACTGGCTCCTCCCACTATGACCCTCCTCCAAGCCTCAGTTAGATTTCGTGCCCGGCCGAGGTTGGATGCACACTAGGGGCTCTCCTGAGCTCTTAGAAAGTTATAGTCTTAGAATTTGTTCTTTTCAGTGAGACCTGCTGGCAACAGGCTCACTGCAGCGAGGGACTAAGGGGAGAAGAAGCGAACTCGCCTGCTTGCAGCCGGATTGGGCTTCTTAGGCTACTGGACACCATTAGCTCCAGAGGGATCGACCGCAGGCCCAGCCTTGATGTTCGGTCCCGGAGCCGCGCCGCCGTCCCCCTTACAGAGCCAGAAGCAAGAATATGGTCCGGAAAATCGGCGGCATGAAGACTCAGTCTTCACCAAGGTAGCGCACAGCACTGCAGCTGTGCGCCATTGCTCCTCATACACACTTCACACTCCGGTCACTGAGGGTGCAGAGCGCTGGGGGGGGGGCGCTCTGAGGCAGCAATAAAAACACCTTGGCTGGCAAAAATACCTCAATATATAGCCCCAGGGGCTATATATGAGGTAAATACCCCTGCCAGAAGTCCATAAAAAACGGGAGAATAGGCCGCGAAAAAGGGGCGGAGCCTATCTCCTCAGCACACTGGCGCCATTTTCCCTCACAGCTCCGTTGGAGGGAAGCTCCCTGGCTCTCCCCTGCAGTCTACAAGGGTTAAAAAAGAGAGAGGGGGCACTAAATTTAGGCGCAGTATACATTATATATATATATAGATATAAAGCTATAGGGGACATAACTCAGTTAGTCCCTGCAGTATATAGCGCTCTGGTGTGTGCTGGCATACTCTCACTCTGTCCCCCCAAAGGGCTTTTGTGGGTCCTGTCCTCGTTTAGAGCATTCCCTGTGTGTCTGCGGTGTGTCGGTACGGCTGTGTCGACATGTTGAATGAGGAGGCTTATATGGTGACGGAACAGAGGCCGATATATGTGATGGCGCCCCCTGTGGGGCCGACACCAGAGTGGATAGAGAGGTAAAAGGTATTAACCGACAGTGTCAACTCCTTACATAAAAGGGTGGATGACGTAACAGCTGTGGGACAGCCGGCTTCGCAGCCCGCGCCTGCCCAGGCGTCTCAAAGGCCATCAGGGGCTCAAAAACGCCCGCTCTCTCAGATGGCAGACACAGATGTCGACACGGAGTCTGACTCCAGTGTCGACAAGGTGGAGACATATACACAATCCAATCCGTGACTTGATCCCGGCAATAAAAAATGTGTTATACATTTCTGACTTTAACCTCTATAAATGGGTTTTAGGTTTGGGGAGAAAAAACAGGCAGTGTTTTGTTCCCCCATCAGATGAATAAATGAAGTGTGTGAAAACCGTGGGTTCCCCCGTTAAGAAACTGGTAATTTATAAAAAGTTACTGATGGCGTACCCTTTCCCGCCAGGAGGATAAGTTACGCTGGGAGATATCCCCTAGGGTGGATAAGGCGCTCACACGTTTGTCAAAAAAGGTGGCACTGCCGTCTTAGGATACGGCCACTTTAATAGGTACCTGTTGATAAAAAACAGGAGGCTATCCTGAAGTCTGTATTTACACACTCAGGTACTAGACTGAGACCTGCAGATAGTGCTGCTGCAGCGTGGTTGGTGACCCTGTCAAACAGGGATAATAGTTGGCAAACATAAAAACATATTAAAGACGTTGTCTTATATATGGGGGATGCACAGAGGGATATTTTGCCGGCTGGCATCCAAAATAAATGTAATGTCCATTCTGTCAGGAGGGTATTAGAGACCTGTCACTGGACAGGTGATGCTGACTTAAAAAGCGCATAGAGAGCCTTATAAGGGTGAGGAATTATTTGGGGATGGTCTCTGGGACCTCGTATCCACAGCAACTGCTGGGAAGAAATAATTTTACCTCAGGTTTCCTCACAGAAAAAGGTACAGTCCTTTCGGCTTCAGAAAAGCAAGCGGGTCAAATGGCGCTTCCTTTCTGTACAGAGACAAGGGTAGAGGGAAAAAGCTGCACCAGTCAGCCTGTTCCCAGAATCAAGATTCTTCCCCCGCCTCCTGTGAGTACACACCATGACGCGGGTGCTCCACAGGTGTAGCCAGGTACGGTGGGGGGCCGCCTCAAAAATTTCAGCAATTAGTGGGCTCGCTCACAGGTGGATCCCTGTTTCTTCCAAGTAGTATTTCAGGGGTACAAGCTGGAATTAGAGATGTCTCCCCCCAGCCGTTTCCTAAAATATGCCTTGCTGACAACTCCCTCAGGCAGGGAGGCTGTGCTAGAGGCAATTAATAAGCGGTATTCCCAGCAGGTAATACTCAAGGTGCCCCTACTTCAACAAGGACGGGGTTACTATTCCACACGGGTTGGGGTACCGAAACCGCATGGTTCGGTGTGACCCATTTTATATTAAAATCCTTGAACATAAAAAAATTCAAGTTCAAGATGGAATCGCTCAGGGCGGTTATTGCAAGCCTGGACGAGGGGGATTACATGGTATCCCGGGACATCAAGGATGCTTACCTGCATGTCCCCATTTACCATCCTCGCCAGGAGTACCTCAGATTTGTGGTACAGGATTACCATTACCAAGTCCAGACACTGCCGTTTGGACTGTACATGGCACCGAGGGTGTTTTATCAAGGTAATGGCCGAAATGATGATACTCCTTAAAAAAAAAAGGGAGTTGTAATTATCCCGTATTTGGACAATCTCGTTATAAGGGCGAGGTCCAAGGAGCAGTTGGTAGTCGGGGTAGCACTATTTTGGAAAGTGCTACAACAGCATAGGTGGATTCTAAACAGTCCAAAGTCACAGCTGGTTCCTATGACACGTCTACTGTTCCTGGGGATGGTTCTGGACATAAACCAGAAATAGTGTTTCTCCCGGAGGAGAAAGCCAAGGAGTTGTCATCTCTAGTCAGAGACCTCCTGAAACCAAAATAGGTAGCGGTGCATCATTGCACGCGAGTCCTGGGAAAAATGGTAGCTTCTTACGAAGCAATCCCATTAGGCAGGTTCCATACAAGAACTTTTCAGAGGGACCTGTTGGACAAGTGGTCCGGATCGCATCTTCCGATGCATAGGCTGATAACCCTGTCTTCAAGGACCAGGGTATCTCTACTGTGGTGGCTGCAGAGTGCCCATCTTCAAGAGGGCCGCAGGTTCGGCATACAGGACTAGGTCCTAGTGACCATGGATTCCAGCCTTTGAGGCTGGGGGGCAGTCACATAGGGAAGAAACTTCCAGGGACTTTGGTCAAGTCAGGTTATTTCCCTACACATAAATATTCTGGATCTGAGGGCCATTTACAATGCCCTGAGGCCAGCAAGGCCTCTGCTTCAAAACCAGCCGGTACTGATCCAATCAGACAACATCACGGCAGTCGCCCATGTAATCAACAGGGCGGCACAAAAAGCAGGATGGCGATGGCAGAAGCCACAAGGATTCTCCGATAGGCGGAAAATCATGTGTTAGCACTGTCAGCAGTGTTCATTCCCGGAGTGGACAACTGGGAAGCAGATCTTCTCAACAGACACGACCTCCACCCGGGAGAATGGGGACTTCCTCCAGAAGTCTTCCAATAGGATTGTACACCATTGGGAAAGGCCACAGGTGGACATGATGGCGTCCCGCCTTAACAAAAAGCTATAAAAGATATTGCTCCAGGTCAAGGGACCCTCAGGCGATAGCTATGGACGCTCTGGTAACACCGTGGGTGTACCAGTCGGTTTAGGTGTTCTCCCCTCTGCCTCTCATACCAAAGGTACTGAGAATAATAAGAAGGCGAGGAGTAAGAACAATACTCGTGGATGGCCAAGAAGAGCTTGGTACCCAGAACTTCAAGAATTTATATCAGAGGACCCATGGCCTCTGCCACTCAGTCAGGACCTGCGGCAGCAGGGGCCCTGTCTGTTCCAAGACTTACCGCGGCTGCGTTTGACGGCATGGCGGTTGAACGCCGGATCCTGAAGGAAAAGGGCATTCCGGAGGAAGTAATTCCTACGCTTACTAAAGCCAGGAAAGAGGTTACAGCAACTCATTATCACCGCATATGGCGAAAATATGTTGCATGGTGTGAGGCCGAAAGGGCCCCAACAGAGGAATTTCAACTAGGTCGATTTCTGCATTTCCTGCAAGCAGGAGTGACTATGGGCCTTAAATTGGGTTCCATTAAGGTTCAGATCTCGGCTCTGTCGATTTTCTTTCAAAAAAGAACTCGCTTCAGTACCTGAAGTTCAGACATTTATAAAAGGAGTGCTGCATAGTCAGCCCCCGTTTGTGCCTCCTGTGGCACCTTGGGATCTCAACGTGGTGTTGAGTTTTCTTAAAATCACATTGGTTTGAACCACTAAAAACCGTGGATCTGAAATATCTCACATGGAAGGTGGTTATGTTATTGGCCTTGGCTTCTGCCAGGCGAGTATCAGAATTGGCGGCTTTGTCTTGTAAAAGCCCTTATTTGATTTTCCATATGGATAGGGCAGAATTGAGGACTCGTCCCCAGTTTCTCCCTAAGGTGGTGTCAGCGTTTCACCTGAACCAGCCTATTTGGTGCCTGCGGCTACTAAGGATTTGGAGGACTCCAAGTTGCTAGACGTTGTCAGGGCCCTGAAAATATATGTTTCCAGGACGGCTGGAGTCAGAAAATCTGACTCGCTGTTTATCCTATATGCACCCAACAAGCTGGGTGCTCCTGCTTCTAAGCAGACTATTGCTCGTTGGATTTGTAGTACAATTCAGCTTGCACATACTGTGGCAGGCCTGCCACAGCCAAAATCTGTCAATGCCCATTCCACAAGGAAGGTGGGCTCATCTTGGGCGGCTGCCCGAGGGGTCTCGGCTTTACAACTTTGCCGAGCAGCTACTTGGTTTGCAAAATTCTACAAATTTGATACCCTGGCTGAGGAGGACCTGGAGTTCTCTCATTCGGTGCTGCAGAGTCATCCGCACTCTCCCGCCCGTTTGGGAGCTTTGGTATAATCCCCATGGTCCTTACGGAGTTCCCAGCATCCACTAGGACGTTAGAGAAAATAAGAATTTACTCACCGGTAATTCTATTTCTCGTAGTCCGTAGTGGATGCTGGGCGCCCATCCCAAGTGCGGTTTATCTGCATTACTTGTACATAGTTATTGTTAACTAAATCGGGTTATTGTTGAGCCATCTGTTGAGAGGCTCTATTGTTTCATACTGTTAACTGTGTTTCATATCACGAGTTGTACGGTGTGATTGGTGTGGCTGGTATGAGTCTTACCCGGGATTCAAAATCCTTCCTTATTGTGTACGCTCGTCCGGGCACAGTACCTAACTGAGGCTTGGAGGAGGGTCATAGTGGGAGGAGCCAGTGCACACCAGGTAGTCTAAGATCTTTCTAGAGTGCCCAGCCTCCTTCGGAGCCCGCTATTCCCCATGGTCCTTACGGAGTGCCCAGCATCCACTACGGACTACGAGAAATAGAATTACCGGTGAGTAAATTCTTATTTTCTCTTACGTCCTAGAGGATGCTGGGGACTCCGTAAGGACCATGGGGATTATACCAAAGCTCCAGACCGGGCGGGAGAGTGCAGATGACTCTGCAGCACCGATTGAGCAAACATGAGGTCCTCCTCAGCCAGGGTATCAAACTTGTAGAATTTTGCAAAAGTGTTTGAACCCGACCAAGTAGCAGCTCGGCAAAGCTGTAATGCCGAGACGCCTCGGGCAGCCGCCCAAGAAGAGCCCACCTTCCTAGTGGAATGGGCCTTTACCGAATTTGGTAACGGCAATCCCGCCGTAGAATGAGCCTGCTGAATCGTGTTACAGATCCAGCGAGCAATAGTCTGCTTAGAAACAGGAGCGCCAACCTTGTTGGCTGCATACAGGACAAACAGTGCCTCTGTTTTCCTAACCCGAGCCGTCCTGGCTACATACATTTTTAAGGCCCTGACTACATCCAGGGACTTGGAATCCTCCCAGTCCCCCGTAGCCACAGGCACCACAATAGGTTGGTTCATATGAAACGACGAAACCACCTTAGGCAGAAATTGAGGACGAGTTCTTAACTCTGCTCGATCCACATGGAAAATCAGATTGGGGCTCTTGTGAGACAAAGCCGCCAATTCGGACACCCGCCTCGCAGATGCCAAGGCCAACAACATGACCACCTTCCAAGTGAGACATTTTTAATTCAACTGTTTGAAGAGGTTCAAACCAGTGTGATTTAAGGAACTGTAACACCACGTTAAGGTCCCACGGTGCCACTGGGGGCACAAAAGGAGGTTGGATGTGCAGCACTCCCTTTACAAAAGTCTGGAATTCTGGGAGAGAAGCCAATTCCTTCTGAAAGAATATAGATAAGGCCGAAATCTGCACCTTAATGGAGCCTAACTTTAGGCCCATATACACTCCTGTCTGCAGAAAATGGAGAAAACGACCCAGCTGAAAATCTTCCGTAGGAGCATTCTTGGCTCACACCAAGACACATTTCCTCCAGATACGGTGATAATGCTTCGCCGTTACCTCCTTCCTAGCTTTGATTAGAGTAGGGATGACTTCCCCCGGAAAACCCTTCCTAGCTAGGATTTGGTGTTCAACCGCCATGCCGTCAAACGTAACCGCTATAAGTCTTGGAACACACAGGGCCCCTGTTGTAACAAGTCCTCCCTGAGAGGAAGAGGCCACGGATCTTCTGTGATCATTTCCTGAAGATCTGAATACCAGGCCCATCGAGGCCAATCTGGAACAATGAGTATTGTCTGCACTCTTGTTCGTCTTATGATTCTCAGTATTTTTGAGATAAACGGAAGTGGAGGGAACACACAGACCGACTGAAACACCCACGGTGTCACCAGGGCATCCACCGCCACTGCCTGAGGGTCCCTTGACCTGGAACAATACGTCCGAAGCTTTCTGTTGAGGCGTGACACCATCATGTCTATTTGAGGAAGTCCCCAACGATGTGTTACTTCTGCAAAGACCTCTTGATGAAGTCCTCACTCCCCTGGATGGAGATCGTGTCTGCTGAGGAAGTCTGCTTCCCAGTTGTCTACTCCCGGAATGAAGACCGCTGACAGAGCGCTTACATGATTTTCCACCCAGCGAAGAATCCTGGTGGCTTCTGCCATTGCTGTTCTGCTCCTTGTCCCGCCCTGGTTGTTAACATGCGCCACGGCTGTGACGTTGTCTGATTGGATCAGAACGGGTAGGTTGCGAAGAAGACTCTCCGCCTGTTGCAGGCCGTTGTATATGGCTCTTAATTCCAGCACATTGATGTGTAGACAAGCCTCCTGGCTTGACCATATTCCCTGAAAATTTCTGCCTTGTGTGACTGCTCCCCATCCTCGGAGGCTCGCGTCCGTGGTCACAAGAACCCAATTTTCAAAGCCGAACCTGCAACCCTCTAGAAGGTGAGCACTCTGGAGCCACCACAGGAGAGAGGCCCTGGGGGACAGGCTTATCCTCCGATGCATCTGTAGATGGGACCCTGACCACTTGTCCAGAAGGTCCCACTGAAAAGTTCTTGCATGGAACCTGCCGAACGGAATGACCTCGTAGGCCGCCACCATCTTTCCCAATACTCAAGTGCTTTGATGAACTGACACTCTTTTTGGTTTCAGCAGGTCCTTGACCATGCTCTGGAGTTCCTGGACTTTTTCCATTGGGAGAAAAACCCTCTTTTTTTCCCGTGTCCAGAACCATGCCCAAAAATGACAGTCGAGTTGTTGGAACCAACTGCGACTTTGGTAGATTTAGAATCCAGCCATGTTATTGTAATACTCTCAGGGAGAGAGACACGCTTTTTAGTAACTGATCTCTTGATCTTGCCTTTATCAGGAGATCGTCCAAGTATGGGATAGTTGTGACCCCCTGCTTGCGCAGAAGCACCATCATTTCCGCCATTACCTTGGTGAAAATTCTCGGGGCCGTGGAAAGCCCAAATGGCAACGTCTGAAACTGGTAATGACAATCCTGTACAGCGAATCTCAGGTACGCCTGATGAGGAGGATATATGGGGACATGAAGGTATGCATCCTTTATGTCTAGTGACACCATAAAATTACCCCCTTCCAGGCTGAAGATCACTGCCCGGAGAGATTCCATCTTGAATTTGAACCTTTTCAAATAAAGGTTTAGGGATTTTAGATTCAGAATTGGTCTGACCGAGCCATCCTGCTTCGGTTCCACAAATAGGGTTGAATAAAACCCTTTCCCCTGTGGCCCTAGGGGAACCTTGATAATCACCTGCTGTTGACACAGCTTTTGTATGGCAGCTGAAACTATTTCCCTCTCTGGGGGAGAAGCTGGCAAGGCCGGTTTGAAAAATTGGTGTGGAGGCACATCTTCGAACTCCAGTTTGTAGCGTTGGGATACAATTTCGATCACCCAAGGGTCCAAATCCGACTGAACCCAGACCTGGCTGAAGAGACGAAGACGTGCCCCCACCGGTGCGGACTCCCGCAGCGGAGCCCTAGCGTCATGCAGTGGATTTAGTAGAGGCCGGGGAGGATTTTTGTTCCTGGGAACTAGCTGTAGCTGGTGTTCTTTTCCTTCTACCTTTTCCTCTGGCGAGGAAGGAAGAGCCCCGATCCTTTCTGAACTTATGCGACGAAAGGACTGCATCTGGTATTGAGGTGTTTTCTTTTGCTGTGGGGGAACATAAGGCAAAAAAGAAGACTTACCCGCAGTAGCTGTGGAAACCAGGTCCGCGAGGTCCTCCCCAAATAAAACTTCACCTTTGTAAGGCAAAGTCTCCATATGTCTCTTTGAATCAGCATCCCCTGTCCATTGACGGGTCCACAGGGACCTTCTAGCAGAAACTGCCATGGCATTGGCTCTTGAACCCAACAGCCCAATATCTCTCGCAGCCTCTCTCATATATAACGCTGCGTCCTTAATGTGCCCCAAGGTCAACAAAATACTATCTTTATCTAAGGTGTCAATGTCAGATGACAAGTTATCTGCCCACTCTGCAATTGCGCTACCCACCCATGCCGACGCTACTGCAGGTCTGAGCAGGGCTACCGTAGTCGCATAAATTGATTTTAAGGTAGTTTCCTGTATGCGATCCGCAGGATTCTTTTAGGGCCACCGTGTCCGGGGACGGTAGCGCAACCTTTTTGGACAAGCGCGTCAAGGCCTTGTCCACCGTGGGCGAGGATTCCCACCGTAACCTGTCCTATGAGGGGAAAGGATACGCCATAATAATTCTCTTGGGAACCTGCAGTCTCTTGTCTGGAGTTTCCCAAGCCTTTTCAAATAAAGCGTTCAGCTCATGAGATGGGGGAAAGGTTACCTCAGGTTTCTTTTCCTTAAACATGCGTACCCTCATGTCAGGGACAGAAGGGTCCTCTGTGATATGCAAAACATCTTTTATTGCAATAATCATATATTGAAACTCTTGCCCACTCTTGGGTGCAACCTCGCATCATCATAGTCGACACTGGATTCAGAATCCGTGTCGGTATCAGTGTCTGCTATCTGGGAGAAGGGACGTTTATGGGACTCTGAAGGGTCTTGTGACACAGCCAAAGCCATGGATTGACTCCCTGCATTGTCCTTGGACCCTGCTTTGTCCAATCTCTTATGTAATAGAGTCACATTAGCATTTAAAACATTCCACATGTCCAACCAATCAGGCATCGGCTGTGCCGACGGAGACACCACCACCATCTGCTCTGCATCCTCCCTAGACGAGCCTTTCCGCTTCAGACATGTCGACACACACGTACTGACACCCCCACACACACTGGGATATCTGAATATGGGGACAGACCCACAATAAGGCCCTTTGGAGAGACAGAGAGTATGCCAGCACACACCCAGCGCCACTAGACACTGAAACAAAGTCCTAGCCTGTAAAGCGCTATATCTACACAATTTAGCACCAAATAAATGTGCCCCCCTCGTTTTTGCCCCCTGTTACTTGTTCAGCAGGGGAGAATCCGGGAGCAGCTTCTCTGCAGCTTGCTGTGGAGAAAATGGCGCTGGTTGGTGCTGGAGGATCAAGCTCCGTCCCCTTGACGGCAAGCTTCGGTCCCGCTCTTTTTCTTTAAACTGGCAGGGGATTTATTATATACTGCCTCTGCAGTATCTATAGAACTGTGCCAGACTTAATTGAGGTGAAAATTGCTGCCCAGGGTGCCCCCCCTATGCCCTGCACCCTTGCTGTGCCTGTGTGTGTTGTGGGAGCAATGGCGCGCAGCGCGACCACTGTGCGGTACCTCAGTGGAGATCTGAAGTCTTCTGCCGCCTTTGAAGTCTTCTTGCTTCTTACACTTACCCGGCTTCTATCTTCCGGCTCTGTGAGGAGGACAACGGCGCGGCTCTGGGACGAACAGCAAGGACGACACCTGTGTTCCGACCCTCTGGAGCTAATGGTGTCCAGTAGCCTAAGAAGCAGAGCCCATCAGTCCAGGAAAGTGGGTCTGCTTCTCTCCCCTCAGTCCCACGATGCAGGGAGCCTGTTGCCAGCAGTGCTCCCTGAAAATAAAAAACCTAAAAAGTCTTTTCAGAGAAACTTAGTAGAGCTCCCCTGCAGTGCACCGTGTCTCCTCTGGGCACAGGATCTAACTGAGGTCTGGAGGAGGGGGCATAGAGGGAGGGGCCAGTGCACACCCATTCTAAAGTTCTTTGTAGTGCCCATGTCTCCTGCGGAGCCCGTCTATACCCCATGGTTCTTACGGAGTCCCCAGCATCCTCTAGGACGCAAGAGAAAATCTGGGACATAGCTGCAGATGTGAAAGGCCAATGGATCTACTAGGCTAATCTATTAACCCACCCAACAACCTTGGGTCCACACTAGTACACTACGCTGCAAATTAAGAATCTATCATCAATATTCAAGTCAGTAGTCAATGTCATGATTGGGAATGTGGCCACTGTACCAGAAAAATAAAATAATAATAATAATAATAATAATATTATTCATGGCTCCCACTGCACATGCACTGCACAATCCTGCTTATGCACAGGTCTGAAAACATCAGAGATATATGTAAATCACCAGGTTTACTTACATCTCTGAAACTGGCCCAGAGTTACAAGGTCTGCCTGTTCCTGAAACCTATGGGGGAGATGTACTAAGTCTTGAAAAGTGATAAAGTACCAACCAATCAGCTCCTAACTACCACATTTTGGGGCTGATTGGCTGGAACTTTGTCTCTCACCAAGGCTTAGTACATCTGCCTCATAGAAAGAAGTTTAGTCAGTGGATAATATGTCTGTATGAATAGCACAAGTAATAACCATGAAAGTCTGAAATAAGCAAATGCCGTCTACGTGGATACAAGTGGTTTCATGGAACACACTAATATAGGGTTACTTTCTGGGAACTATGATTATTGCATGATTACAGCCAAAGGCAACAAAAGGCAAGAAAACCTGTATTTGACAAAGTAGATTTTATACAGAACTCTAATAATAAATGTGGTGTAACTATTCACAGACAATTAGAGATTAGCCCTGCGCTGATGAACTCATACGGACTGGATTATCTGCACCAAGAAGTGGCCATATCCAGATTATGTAAATATAAATGTGGCATACTACTATGTACTTCCCATAACAAAATCATATTGGCTCACATGCAAAATAGCGCACAAGGCAGCAGATTTGTAATCACGTCCTTGACCTGCTCCGGAAAAGCGGCCTATATAAAATAGCCAAGGTTAATTTCCATAGTTCAAGAGTAACAGTTAAGTAATGTGTTTACACTGCACCAAATAGCTTGTATCTAGGTGACTATCTGGAATGGGCCCAGCTCAATAAAACAATACATTCACCCAGCACGCTGGTGCACAGAAGAGATACTGTTTCCCCAGCGCTCACAATAGTAATGGGAATTCCAGCAGTTTCCTGTTTTAAGTGTACAAACGACATTCCTAGCACAGCCCTCTCTAGGACACTAGCAGAATATTTCTGGCTAAGGTAGTAGACTGAAAATATGTATCTGGAAAAACAAACAAGGAAGAAAGGCGCACACCAAAACCCAGGACAAAACAAAGACTTCAAGGAGACAAACTGAAAAAAGAAAAAAATCTAATAAAAAACGTACATACCTAGAAGGCGAAAGAACCATTTTTTTTTTTAAGCTTGCAGAGTAAAGGGCAGTCGGAAAAAAATTATATATATATATATATATATATATATATATATATATATATATACACACACACACACACACACACACACGGTATATATATTATATAGATGGATGGTCTGATGGATGGATATAGATAGATTTTTTTCTTTTCTTTTACATATTCAGACTAAAAATTGCCTGCAGACTAACCTTTCCGAAATTCATAGTATGTAAAACAATTTGGTTGTTTTCTTGATTCAGACCATTGTTTTATTAGTTTGTATTCAAAGAACGGCTTTCTTTTATGCTTTTCAGGGGATGCCTTTATATCATCAGGCATAACTGACTCATTATTTACATTCGGTCTGAATCTAGCTTTGCCGTGCATTGGGTTCAGTTTTACCCAGAGAATATCTTTGCATATGTAGCCCAGTGAAATGCAAAGAATGTCCGGATCACTTGATGATAAATGGGCCCTTTAAAAGAGGACACACTGCACAAGAGGTGCCATTGCTAAAACTGCTGTTTTCACACAGGCCACCTGGAATCTATGTAGAACATTGTTTCAGAACCCAAACATCGTACTGATAAACTGATATGGTCAAAACCAAACTACATTGTGTATGACCTTCTTCAGTGTATTGTGGGGAACTTTGGTTTGAATCTGTGAAAGCTTGATATGACCTTACATGAACCACTGTCTTATCTGGATTCAAACTTTGCTATCTTTAAAACCTGGACTGTAATAGCGGAGTTAGTGAAACCCTGCTCTAGATACTCTCTTTTTTTTCGGCCTAGGATGCACTTGCTTTCAGTCTTTGTGTAAGATCGGAGGATCTTGGCACTGAGCCAGGTAGTACTGGCAAACAAAAATGAAACCGATAATGTAAACTATTCATGAAACCTAAATGTACAAAGTGATGCTTTCCATTGTTCTTTTTAGGTGCATTTGGGAACGGGTACAGGCTCACTTGTAAGGAAAACATCTCGCATCTCTTAGATTCCCAGCCATGTAGAACTGGTTAATGTCTGGCACTGCATCAGGTATTCAGTTAGTCTGGAATTATATTAGAACCCTGAGTGTATATTATATATATATATATATATATATATATATTATACATACACACACACACTAGGACTGAGCACACAATTATAAGTACAGGTTGAGTATCACATATCCAAATTTTCCGAAATACGGAATTTTTTGAGCGACCGTGAAATAGTGAAATCTTTGTTTTCTGATGGCTCAGTGTACACAAACTGTTTAATACACAAAATTAAAAATATTGTATTAAATGTCCTTCAGGCTGTGTGTATAAGGTGTATATGAAACATAAATGAATTGTGTGAATGTACACACACTTTGTTTAATGCACAGTTATTAAAAATATTGGCTAAAGTTACCTTCTGGCTGTGTATAAGGTGTATATGTAACATAAATGCATTCTGTGCTTAGACTTGGCTCCCATCGCCATGATATCTCATTATGGTATGCAATTATTCCAAAATACAGAAAAATCCAATATCCAAAATACCTCTGGTCCCAAGCATTTTGGATAAGGGATACTCAACCTGTATACCCAAAAATAGTAATCAATAGGAAGATTGACAGGAGTTGATAGTAAATTGAAATCTCTACTTCAGGAACATGTTTATCACGTCTGTGATTTTCTTGTTACTCACAGGTATATAATAAAAATAAACCACTGTTCGTGCAATTTACAGGGAGTGAAATCTTGGCCATTTCTATAGTTACCCCAAACAGACTGACAGAAAGAAGTGCAAACAAACAGCGATCACTCATGTGTGTGTCTGCAGGGAATGCTGCCTGTTGACAGGCCACTTAAACATCACATTAAATACCACTTGCTCTCCAGCTGTAACAAATGGGGCCAGAAGCTTACAGCACTTATTATCAGGTAATGCCCATTTTAAAAACAGATATTTAACTGTAAACATAAGACTAAGATTTCTTATGGATACTGTACATTCTAATAATGTAATTGTATAGTACCTGTTGTGTATAATACCCTTCCAACATAAGAGCAGCTCTACAGTTGTCATAGGGCCCGATTCAGAGCCGTACGAACTGACGACTTAGTACAAAGTGCAGGGATTTATCTGCCACTGCATATGTGCCGCAAAAGCCTTGCAATGGAGATCGCAGAGAGGAGTTATTTGCACTGTGACTGACAGCCAGGGACCATTTGAGAGGAGGTTACAGGGGGTGGCATCAAAACACCTTGACCGTTCTAGGGGTGTGTTTCAGGCTGTGACATAAGCATATGGCTGGAAAGACGCTGCGTACAAATATGCAGTAGCAAATACATTTGTGTACAACTCCGAATCAGGACCATAACATGCACTCTTATGCGTATTACATCACTGGTGTCCCTTATTAGGCACTATGTGATGAGAGAAGCAACATACTGCTATGTGCATGATGGGATATACACAGGCCTTTACTATAGCGCACTATATGGTTACAGAAGACGTTAATGTGTATTGGGAAAGCTCTTAGGCCCCTACAGATTTGTGAATAGACAGGAATAAGCATATGGCCTACAGGACTTCTATCCTCAACACTTCAAGATGCTCATTTGTGTCCAGGAAAATTATTGGCTTTTCCTACTGTAATATTTTTCTTCCGTACAAGCACATCTGATGGACGGTAACTGTGCCCCACTTGAAAACCATCTCATGTTTTGGCTTCTAGCTACCATATACCAAGTGTATTCTATAAATTGCTAGCTAGAAGTTCATTGGTTGCTATGGGCAACTTCTCCATTTGTCCTCTTTAGAAGGTTTGACATCTCCCCCTAGTTACATCACCTCACACTCTCCATTAAATCAAACCCTTTTCAGCCATTAGACCCAATGTATTGTTTTGTGTGAGGATGAGCACACAACTAGCTCGGGGAAGAGAAGGGAGGATTATGGGACGGAGAAAAGAGAACCGTTCTCTGCGTCAGTATCACTTGCATAATAGAATTAGAAGCACCTGGTCTGAAGACAGGTTAGATGTGCAACAATAAAATGATTCACCTCTTCATTACACTAGAAAATAGAAATGGAGGCCAGGTTTGGTGTTAAGAAACCAGCAAGTTGGCTGCAAGGCTGGCCATCCTACAGAGGGGGTATGCGACTAACATACCGCCCGTCAGGATCCCGGCTGTCGCAATACTGAAGCCGGGATCCCGACAGGGGTACTATACCGCCACCGGAATACCAGCGAGGTAGGCGATTCCCCCTCTATAGGTGTCCACAACACCCATAGAGGGAGAACAGAACCTGTGGCGAGCAAAGCTCGCCACCGAGCCTGCAAGGGGCTTTGTGCGCTCCCCCTGCCGGCATTCTGGCGCACGGGATGCCGATGTCCGTATCCTAACACTCGGCATCCCGTGCGCCGGTACCAAATACCGATCCCCTACAGCAGGCCTGGCCAACCTGTGGCTCTCCAGATGTTGTGAAACTACACATCCCAGCATGCTCGGCCACAGTTTTAGCATTCCCTAATAGCAAAACTGTGGCAAAGCATGATGGAACTTGTAGTTTTACAACAGCTGGAGAGCCGCAGGTTGGCCAGGCCTGCCCTACAGGGATGTAACATTCTATGCAAATTCTGTGGACATTGTATGGGGAGGGGGTTGTCTATGCTGAACTATCCAACAGAGGCCCCTGATCGGTTGGTCTGGGCATACACGATACCAGGACACTCTTATTCTCATGATCTAACAGGTAGCTCTATTCCTGCCCATCTCACTGCTAGGGACTAACATTAAGCAGGAGATGAAAACCTGTAACAAAAAGGTGCTCTGACTAAAGTCAACAGCGCAATAACAACCTCCCTTTTTAATTTGCGTTTATAAGAAAGTGATGCAGACTTATCTTAAAGTAAAAAGCAATCATTTGGAAAACAAAAGCAAAATCCTGATACTCTGAGGAAAGCTGGAGATCACAGCTCCTGCACCATCAGCTGTGTTTATTTATACATATTGGTCAAACTCTCCCCTGCTGAAGGAGAATAAACACTGCAGGACAATAAGGGATTCTTTAGGAATAATTAGCTTCATACATGTGGTGCCACTTAAACCAGCGTGGAGTGAAATGGACAAACAACCTGGGGCAAGCGCTTCAGTTAATTCCTTCCATAGTGTCAATTTTCTAAACGTCGGGGCCCTCGGAGAATAAACCAGTGGAGCCCTGGTGGGACAGTCTCCCTTATGTGCGCCCATCACCTAAAGTAGCAGCCTTTCTGATAGCTGAATTGATGTTCAGCCTATTCATTCACTAGTAGCTAGTGACACCACCCCTGATCTAGACAACATGTTGGTCCCAAGAACCTGATTTTGAGGTAATTTCTACCCACCACCAAGCATCTCATGAGAATAAGCTCATATTTTCGTATATGAAAAATTTAAGTACAACACTATTTCTCTAATGGGCAAAGTTATACAACAGCGTCCAAATGCACGCACTGCAGAAAATGACACTAGGGGGGGCAATGTAATAGGGTGTGAGAATCAGAAAGTGAGAGATTTTGCGAGTTCTCCTGCTTTTGTTTTGTTTTTTAAGTGCCAATAATTTACATAGCAAAACCAGGTTGATATTGTCATATAACCGATTGCCACTTACAAAACAAAAAAACCCAGGAGAGCTCCCCAAATCTCTTCTGATTCTCACATCCTATTACACTTCCCCCCTCCCCCACCCCAGGTCTTTCTGGAATCTCCAGTTTGATTCTCGATCTGCTTTAGGACAGACACTAGGCCGTGTACAATAAACCAGTGGCAGGCATCTGTTGACCGTGGGCCACAGGGTGAGCTTTCACTTGCAACCTGCCACTCTGACCTGCATTCAGACTTCTTCTCTGCTTTGATATATAGGTGGGTGTCTGGGTGGCATACAGGGAAGCTCAGGCATATGTTTGTGACCTGACCCAATGGCACCAATTAGATACTGAAGCTGGCGGAACAATCCTGGCGACCTCCACATGTCAAGTAGAAGGCAGATTATGCTCGCACCCTTTGTTGGCACAAACCGAATCTGCCTATCGTAACAGGCCGTCGGCAGCTTGTGTGTAATTGGATCTGCCCTTACATGGGGCTATTTTCTAACAAGTATAGCTATTCTGTGGCAAGTGGGAGGTCTGACAAACATGCAGCTGAATTTTTTATCACTTCAGGGGCATGTGGGGGTTCCAAGGTCATATTATTTAGGCCACTGTAGTAAGGAAACCACCTGTAGTTGTGCAATATACATGCTGTGCCAAAAGCAACAGGGTGTGCAAAAAACAACAGGGTGTGACATGCCTCCCACCTTAATGTACAGACGTAAATAACTTTTTACACCCACATATACAGTAGGTATATCTTAAGGGCATGGCAGGTACATTCCGTGTGATAAAGCATTTCACTGATGGAAGGTAAGACACTAAACAGAAACGTGACACTTAAACAGAAACCCCCTACTTTAAAGCACTTTGTTTATTCCATGCATGAGTACACCCAAAGTACCAAAGGCCATAGGTTATAATTTGTGGCTTTGAGGCTTTGATAAGAGGAACAACAAAGAGAAACAACCCTGCAGCTGTGCTTGTCCTCTACACTAAGGGTTACCATTACACTGACCTCATTTAGGACAAGTCCCTGGAAAAAGTAGAACACATACCTTATAGGTGTTTGGAAACTCTAGTTGGCTAAAAGCTGCGCTCAGGAAGAGTATTTACCGCCAGGACCGGATAAACAATTGGGTAGATGGAACTACAGCTGCAAATCTCTACCTAAAAATAGACCCACCATCATGACAGCGTAATCATGAGCAGCCACCCATCAGATGGCCACAAAGTAGTACAATTGTATTCTATTATCCCCACAAAAATATGCAAAGTTTCTAGTATAGGGGCTGAGAGTACAGGAAATGTATACTACCACATGGCAGTGGCCACACCCACACAGCACCTGTCGCAGCACCTCTGTTTCATTTTCACCCCCAGGCACATGCGGCCCATAACCCATCCGTGTTTATCATTGAGCTTTAGTAATAATCTGGGTCCAAAGGTTTCTGCATCTTAAAAAAAAAAATTTTAAAAATTAAAATGGATTTAAGTCAGAGGTTCTCAAACGTGGTCCTCAAGGTACCCCCCAAGAGTACAGATTTTAGTATATCCATGCAAGTCTCCTGTGCTTAAGCATGGATAGCCTTAAAACCTGAACTGTTAAGGTGCCTTGAGGACGGAAAACATACCTATTACCAGCGGCCGGGATCCCAGTTGTCATGATCCAGACGGTGGTATCCCACGCACCAGTATGCCGGCAGCGGGGCAAGCGCTAGAAAGCCCCTTGTGGGATTGCTGCGCTTGCCATGCTGCGCTCGCCACAGGATCTATTCTCCCTCTATGGGCGGGATATACTAAATGGAAAGTGCATTTTCGTATATACCATCACCTGACCGCCGCATATTCACCCATGACGGTATCGCCATCTCTGGATGGCGATAGCCTATGGGCTTCTTTTCACCGGCTACCGCAACCCGCCGCCTCAGACGCAGACCCCCCTCCCCCACGGCATACCTTCCTCCAGGAATCTTAGACCCGGAAGGTAATCCCCTCCTCCCCCTAGCAACGCAGCCGGAGGTCCTTCCGCCGGGGATAGCCTGCTGCCGGCAGGGAAGCAGGTGAAGAGCCCAGGGAGGTGACGGAGACCCCCCGCACACCACCTCACAGTTATTGCGGGGGGCCTCCACCACCGCATTGCGATATTGATCACATATGTTAGTACATATGCAATCAACATCGCTGCGATAGGCGATGAGGGCGGCGATGTATGTTGATACATCCTGCCCTATGCGTGTCATGGGCACCCACAGAGGGAGAAAAGCCTGTGGCGCTGGTATTCCGGTGTCAGCGTTTCCCCGCCTGTCGGGATTCTAGCGTCAGCATTGTGACAGCCAGGATCCCGTCAAGCGGTCTCGTAATTGCCTCCCCTTGAGGACTGAGTTTGGGAACCACTACACTTTTAAAACCTCTGCTTAGAGTTATGTAGATACATACATAACCTGCTTGTGAGTCACGTGACAAGCTTTGTGCATTGAAAGTGCCAAGAACAGGGACGTACATAGACCATCCACAGAGCTTCTCACTGACCAGCACCCCGCACTCAGCTCCGTGGCAGAAGTACAGAGCACCAACACAATCTGCAGTGTAGTATAAGCTAAAAGGCACTCGACCACCAGGATAGCAAGAGAGGATAATTCAATACATGACAGTGCGCAAAGTCTATGCCAGACATTCAGATCTTCTATCACAGATAGAAGGTCAGATGTGAATCTATACAGACATTGTAACAAGATCAGTGGTTCAGGTCTATCCTTCTGGCACTATTGATATTCAGTGGCTAAAACATTCCTGTTTTGGGGGGGAGGGGGTGGGGAATCCAGTCTCCAGGTCGACAGTAACTAGGTCGACCACTATTGCTAGACAGTAACTAGGTCGACATGTCAAAAGGTCGACATGAGTTTTTCACAATTTTCTTCCTCTTTTGACCTTTTCCATACTTGACGATCCATGCGGACTACGATTGGGAATAGTAACCTTGCTCGAAGCATGGCGAGTGAACACGGTGCACTAATTGGGGTTCCCGGACACTATACGGAGAAAACGACACCAAAAACCCTCATGTTGACCTTTTGACCTGACGACCTTGCATACCACACCCGTTTTGGGGACAAGGCAATGGAGGAGGACACTCCATTGATCTCAGCGTCTTCTCTGGTGACAGACACTAGCAAATTGTACAGGCCATCGAAAAGCCTTGCCACACTGTCAACACCCCCACTGAGTATGGGGGTCTTGTGTATGTACAGTATATCATTTCGCCCAGAGTTATTATCATACATAGATTACGCTATGAAGGAATTTAATGTATACCTATCACCAGAGATTTCTCTAGAAAAGAGGAAATATAAAGTAATCGCTATTTATTTCCATTCTGATGTTTTCATTTAACTTGCGCTCTAATTCCAAAAACGCTGTATGAGATCTAGAGTACACAGTGTCACTTTACAGTCTATAATGTATGTTTTTCTTATTTTTGATTATTGCTAATAAGCCAGTTATGGATTAATTCAGCCGAGCCCCCGTGTACGTGTCATTTAATAGTAAAAGGGGGGTTATTTGTTGCTAACGGAATATGGATCTTTGAGTCGAGGACACCCAAAAAGTTCCCCGCATTTCATGAAATGTACTATGTAGATATTTTGATTATGGTATAAAGTCCCGGAGGAAAGGACTAGGGCATTCATATTATGTACCCACTTTAATATCCGTTTGAGGATTTGTGACAGGGGTAAAGATTTTCACATTGGAACAACTGGCACTTTGCGATAACACCACCATGCCAGGCGTTATACTCTGCTTATTCACACAGAACCGATGACAAAATCCGTCACTTCAATTCCTAGGCTTTCTGACAGCTGCAGGACCTGCAAGCAGTTCTTACTGCAGGAGATCCCATCTATATATGTCCTGCAGAACAATCACTTTTTTAAAAGTGGGTTGATTCATAGGGCAGCAGATTTGCTAAATAATGCTATCCTGAAGATTTGTACAGAGACCCCCTACTGACAGCGTCTCTAGTCCGCAACTTCCGTAAAAAGACGCACCATCAGCGTGTCGGAACTGATAGAGCCTAAACAACTGTGTATGAAGCTGCAGACTCAGAGACGCCCCTGAAATGGTTGCAATATGCCTCTATTTTTGTATCTACCCCAACACCACCCATTACCTCCCATAGACGGTCACTACCAATCACTCACTTTGCGAAAAAATCCTCCCTGCATCTGCCGTCACTAATCTATTGCCGATTCTGTGACTGACACATGCGCAGTTCAAAAATAATTTGCTCAACTGCACAAACATGGCAGCCACTCCTGAATCAGACCCATTGCCCTTAATCATGCACGCTACAAATTGGCTGGAACAAAGTAGATAAACGCTGCATGCTGTATATAGCCAAACAATTGAAATCAAATGTATTAGACTTAAGGACCCCATACACTAGAACGATAATGCCCGATTTCATCCCATTTCAGGCATTCAGGCCGATATATCAGGTGAAATCGGGCATTTTGGATGTTTCCAATCCGCGTTCCCGTGAGGGTCTGAACGGCTCCCCTAGATTGTTAGTGCTGCACTCGTGATGTCGGTTCCCGCACGCATGGCTGGGATCGCATAAGACATATTGCATGCAAAATGTACCAAATCGTATGGAACCACTCCCGGGAAGCTCCCGGGAGTTCAAGGGAAATCCCCTCTGACTTCAGCCTCAGACATATCGTTGTAGTGTATAAGGCCCTTTAAAACAGGGCTCATCAAATCCCAGGGACCAGGTCGCCATGGCACCTAGATTTTGCTGCCTGTCTACCAGATTAAGGAGGGAGGGAGGGAGGGAGGGAGGGAGGGAGGAAGTAGATCCTCTTCAGCCTCAGCGGAGATTCGTGGGCATGTGATCTCCCAGCGCCGCCCCTGACGTGTCACCAAACCGGCAATATGCCGGGTTGGTGAGCGCAGTGTAGAAGGGGGCTCTAGCACGGGTCACAGCCGTGTCAGGCTCCCAGCTGCGACCTGTGCTAGATAGTGGTAAAGGGGTATAAGTCTTATTGATATTTTTTTTTTATAAACGTCTTTTTTTTTTTATTAAAAAAATATATGCTTATATTTAAATCTGCAAATTACGTTTTTGAATAGTCATAACCTGTGGCGTGCCGCTAAAATCTGTACCGCGTGCCGGGGGTTACTGACAGCTGCCCTAGTATCAGATAGATATCAAATTACATGCACTATTTGCAAGAACATTGGGGAGAGCAATTTCCATTTGCAACTAATGTAGCGGCCAATTTACATTTTGACTTGCAATCCAGATCTACTAATAAGCCTATTACGCTATTATACAAGTATAATGCTAAATTAGTTTTAAAATGATTACAGCGCACTAGTACGTAACTATCTTATCTAAGACTAAATGCACAGATTATACAGCGTATTCCAATGATAATGGCTTCCAGACTATCCATGGACTAATTTTCAAAAACATCGTAATCACTTCTAACAAGTTTACAAGATATGTCTTCCAAATACACTCGCTGAAATCTGTAATAGCAATCATTCAAGCCATCAAGTCAGTTCTAAAATGATTATCTGTGGATAGACAGTTGGTGAAAAGCACATGGTGAACTCACAATCATCCTAGAAATTAGTGTTTGCACAACTGTGTTTTGATAGTTCAGGTTGGTGGGCTGGACCCCTGCCAGACCACCAGTTTACTTAATAAACCCAGAATTTCCTCTCTTGTGTTAGGTATGAGGAGGCCAGGATACGCTGCTACAGGGCCCCAACCAGCTCCAGGGGATCCGATTCAGAGAAATTAGATTTAAGAGACTTGCCTGCTTTAGGTCTTCAACAGAAATACATTTTATTAACCATTTAGGTGGAAAAACAGTTTTACAGCTATACCATAAAGCCGGTTGAAAAAAAGGAATATAGCCTTGAAAAGTATTTAAATAGGGCAACCATGCAGTGATAGTTGTTTAGCCTTTTATAGTACAGTAAGGGATACTCAACCTGTACAGGCCAGTGGGTCCCAAACTTTGTTGACTCACAGTGACCTAGAGTATCAGCATTTTGTTCAAGGCACCCCTGAGATAAAAGTTTTTTATTGATACATTTGGGGGGGAAAAAATGACATTATATCTCTATCACTGTTGAGAACTCAGCAATCATCCCTACCCCACAAGCTCGCTGCCTAGGTATCTTTCTTGACTCTGAACTGTCCTTTGTTCCCCACATTCAATCTGTCTCAAGATCATGTTACATACATCTAAAGGGCCGTATTCACGGGCCGATTTGGGGAGAGATGTGTGCTGAGCGCGATGTGTGCTGAGCGCAGTGGCGGATTTAGCGGGGGGCGATTAGGGCGAACGCCCCCCCTACACATACCGGCACCGGGATGGAGGCCGGGTCCCGCCGCGGTGTTGGGAACGAGGTGGAGAGCGGTGCAGCGCGGCGGGGGAAGGGGAGAGAGAGCGTCCTCACGCATATACAGCGGCTGAGCGGCCTCTGTTCTGACCACGCCCCCTCCTTCCTGTACGCGCGTCAGGACGCGCTCTCGCGCTCGCTCTCTCTCTCTCTCTCCCCGTCCCCCGCCGCGCTGCCCGCTCTCCACCTCGTTCCCAATGCCGCGGCGGCACCCGGCCTCCATCCGACTCCTCATGCTGCTGGCTGCAGCAGGTGTCACTGTCTGCCAGCCATGTCTCCTACCCTCCAAACTTTAAGTGTGTGTGTGTGTGTGCTCCCTCTGTGTTCCATGTCTCCCCCCTCCGCTCCTAGCTAAAGTGCCTGTGTTCTATGTCTACCCCCTCTTCTCCTAACTAAAGTGTATGTGTCCCTGCATTATTTTGGCTCATTCAGTGTACTGTAATGTGAATTTCGGCTCATACATTGTGCTATAATGTGAATTTTGGCTCATTCTGCGTGCTATAATGTGAATTTCGGCTCATTCTGCGTGCTATAACGTGAATTTTGGCTCATTCTGCGTGCTATAATGTGAATTTTGGCTCATTCTGCGTGCTATAATGTGAATTTTGGCTCATTCTGCGTGCTACAATGTGAATTTCAGCTCATTCAGTGTGCTACAATGTGAATTTCGGCTCATTCAGTGTGCTATAATGTGAATTTTGGATCATACTGTGTGCTACAATGTGAATTTCAGCTCATTCAGTGTGCTATAATGTGAATTTCGGCTCATTCTGTGTGCTGTAGAAACAGAATTTGTCGGCAGATAAGAACCACTTGGCCCATCTAGTCTGCCCCTTTTTTTTTTTTTTTACATTATTTTTTATCTCTAACCTTATCTGATCCTTATTTCTTTGTAAGGAGATCCTTATGTCTATCCCATGCATGTTTAAATTGCCCTACTGTCTTAGCCTCTACCACCCCTGATGGAAGGAATGGCCATTCGCCAGTCTGTATCACCAGTGCGCAGGGTTCTCTCCTCTAACTGGCAACATTTTATTAGTAATGGAAACAATAGGAAATTTAGAAGCGAACGGGAAGGGCATTACTAAGTGGGAGGGGCTATGATTAGGGGGAGGAGTCATTCTTAAACCGCCCCCCCTAAAAGTTAAGTCTAGATCCGCCACTGGCTGAGCGTGCGAGGGAAGATGGGGGGGGGGGCGCTCATTTCACCCAGCGGGTGAAGTCAGCGACCTGCTAGATTAATCTAGCACCAGCGATAGCGCTGCGCATCGCTGTGAGGGGTACACACGGAGTGATCGCTGCTTAAAATCTAAGCAATCTACTCAGATTGCTTAGATTTTAAGCAGCGATCGCTCCGTGAGTACCCCCCCTTAAGAAACATATCCAAAATACGACCATATCTTACACAAGACACAGCAAAAACTCTAATCCATGCACTCATCTCCCGCATTGATTAATGTAATAGTCTCCTGACCGGTCTTCCCAAACACAGGCTCTCATCACAATCCATTTTGAATGCAGCTGCGAGGCTAATCTTCCTCGCTAGACATTCATTGTCTGCAGATCCGCTCTGTCAGTCCCTCAGTATTCTACCGTATTAAATATAAAATACTTTTACTGACATACAAGGCTATTAACCAAACTGCACCAACATACATCTCTTCACTCATCTCAAAATATCTCCCTACCCAACCTCTCCGCACAAGATCTGCGTCTCTCATCCACACGCCTTACTTGTTCACTCTCAAAATTACAGGACTTTATCCACTCTGTGGAATGCCCTCCCACGCACAATAAGACTCGCCTCTAGTCTCCAAACCTTTAAACGTTCCCTGAATACTCACCTCTTCAGACAAGCCTACCAAATTCCAGACCCACCCACATAACCTTCAATGCTTCCCTATCCAATTACATCCTCTCTGTATAGCACACATCACATCTCTTGTCTTTCTTTACTCTCACACCCTCCTGACCCTTGGCCAACATTGCAGGGTGATCATATCATACAGTACAACCCATTAAGAACCTAGCAATCTGGTGGACCATTATGCAATAGGTAGCATCTATCATTGTGTATCAATGCCTATTTCCCTATAGATTGTAAGCTTGCGAGCAGGGCCTTCCTACCTCTATGTCTGTCTGTTTTTACCCAGTTTTGTTCTATTACTGTTGTTCTAATTGTAAAGTGCAACAGAATATGCTGAGCTATATAAGAAACTGTTAATAAATATTATTATTATTATTATGTAAATTGTGGCTCCCTGTCATCCTTAGGGTCAGTTATGTGGTGGTATACAGTAGTGTTGCGGTTTGTCAACGTGTTTTATAATTGGCAGCCACTAGCACTGGTTTTACCTATCACTTTGACCATAAATAACTTGATTTGGTCCTTGACCACCAACCCGAAGCACCCCTGCAAGTGCCTCGTGGCACCCCAGGGTGCCTAGGGACACAGTTTAGGAACGACTGGTATATGCCATTGGTTCCCAAACAAAGTCCTCAAGGCCGGGTTGGCGGTAGCGGGACGCCTGAGGCGGGTTGCACACTGGGAGCTCCCGTGTCAGGCTCCTGGGTGCGACCCACCTCAGGCGGTCTGAAAGGGGTATAAATTAGCCTTTCACGGTCCACTGAAATGAGCTTTCATATAAAGGCGTTACTATTCTTATCTTCACAGCTCTATACTACAAACTGCTGGAAAATAAGAATTGCCCTATTCTTTCTCTGGGGCCAGGTTATGATGCGTGCACGACCTCCCTCAGAAAAGCACCAGTCTCCGCACATAATAAAACGTCCCCAGTTCATCAAACTAAGGAGCCATTGCTGTTGCTCTGCGTCACCAATTGGCTATGAGCATGTGCAACATAGCGATGACATCACTAGTGCCCCTGACCATAGCCAATCACTGAACAGCAGCATGGAATTCCACACCAGGAACATCCCCACCCTGTATATAGGAGGTAGGTAAGAAGCAGTTGAGGAATTAGAGATGAGTGAAAGCAGGAAACCATGCGTACAGGGAATACGGGGTTGTATAGATATTCCTGGAAGGCTATATACTTTTTTGGGGGGTTATTTTGGTCTTTGCTGTGCAATTTAAAAGTAATCGATCTTCCACTGGGAGGCGGCAGACTATTATTGTGCACTTTTGCATGTATAGGTAATACTGTTCCAAGTATACAACCATGAATTTTGTGTTTACATTTGGTTTCAGCCACACAATATCTCATTACGGTATGCAAATATTCAAAAATACGGGAAAATATAAATAAAAACAAAAAACAAGCATTTCGTATATGGGAGACTCAACCTGTACCCCACAACAGAGAATGAGTGTACCCTACATTAATGAAGTGAGAAGATCAGTACTCGTAATGAGTGTTGAGAATGGGAAAGATATTGAGGGTTTTACTCTGCTCCATTACAATGGATGTCTGTTTTCTTGCAGCAAGCACAAAGCTCAGGACATCAGTTTTATATTATAAAGTGACATGTTCCTGCTGCAGTCCATTACTCACCACCTAGAGGACTCCACGTCATTACTCCTTTCAGTTTCTAAGGAGGGAGAAGGAGAATAAAATGGCACGATTGTGAAATCAATATAGATTTATGTCACTGCAAATGGAAATATTTACTGCGAGCCACATAATGCTGCCCAGATGTATGAAAGGATTTAGGGATTTTGTTTTTTGCCATTCATAAAAGTATTTAAAGCAAAAATATAGCCAAGACCATGTATATCCATACTTCCCAGCTTCAGTGTGACAGTGTCGCTCTGAGGGCCCTGACTCCACCATCACAATCAGGACTGCATTGTTCCGTTCGCTGCCCAAAATAGGGTGGTATACCCGACCACTGGCGCATGTGTCAGCAAAAGTTGGGGGAAAGGCACCAGTCAAGGGGCAGCCTAGAGACAGGGGTGTGACCACGCCCCCCTCAGGTATGTAGTCACGCCCTCGCCACAACGTTGTCATGACGCATCTTAATAGGTTCCCTTTCCGATGCTAGGAGGTATGTGTGCCTAGTACTCTCTCACACTTTATAGATATATCTATCTATCTAGGCACAAGATAACCAACTTTGTCCAAGGATTAAAAAACAGTGAATCTGGTATACGTGACCTCAATACTATCCTCAAAACCCTGAGGGTGCCATTTACTGCATGAAATCGATGGCACTGTATTGTTACCCCTGTGACCTTACAGTCGGACAGTTAGGTATCTGATTCCAACCAACACACACCTTGTTCAGTATTTAGAATTATCACCCCTTTAAATCCAGCGTACAAAACCGCCAAGACGCAGCTGATTCTACAACGGCAGTTTAGTAAACTAATAGGCCCTACACACTGGGCGATATGAGTGAAAGAAATGAATGATCTCGTTCATTAATGAACGAGATACCATTCATATCTTTCAGTGTGGCGGCACCAGCGATGAAAGATGCGCGGCCCCGCGCTCGTTCATCGCTGGTGCCCCGTCGCTTGTGCATGCAGGCCAATATGGACGATCTCGTCCATATTTGCCTAAACTGCTGTGGAGCCCGGTGGAGTGAAGAAACTTCACTCCTCTAGTCATTGCCCCCCACCCCCCCGCCCGTATCCGCCATCAGGCAGCTCGGCGGCGGATCGCGCAGTGTGTAGGGCCCATTACTCCCTACTGTCCCGACTTCTTTTAGACAAACTGAATCGTTTACTGACAAATATGGCAGACACAGATTAATTATTCTCTGTAAAATGCTGTGTCATATGTAATAAGTGCTATAGAAAGAACAGTTAAAAAATAAATTAAACCATTTGGCGACCTGGGAATTTTACCAGTGAGTCATATTTTAAAAATCAAAATATGTTTGGATTTTTTATTCTGACAAAAAGAGGGGTGGTGTGACATGTTAGAGGTGTGGTGGGAGCAGAACTGAGGGGTCTATTTACTAAGCTTTGGATGGAGATAAAGTCGCTGGAGATAAAGTACCAGACAATCTGCTCCTAACTGCCATTTTTCAAACACAGCCTGTGGCATGGCAGTTAGGAGCCAATTGGCTGGTACTTTATCTCCATCCAAGGATTAGTAAATAGACCCCTTAGTGTCGCACACATTGCAGAGAGCCAAGTTAACACTTATTTAAAATATGGCTAAAAAATCATATGATTTGCTCTAAGTTTATAGGTTTCTTTACAGGATCCAGAATGCACTCTGTGACATATTACAAATTGCAGTTGGAATGCCCACGCTTCGTCCAGCTTTGAGACCAGGAGGAGGGCAGTAGGGAGTATGGATGGCAGTGGCAAATGCATGACTGCACTGATGGAATCCTACAGCATATAGGCCCTCATTCAGAGTTGTTCGCTCGCAAGCTGCTTTTAGCAGCATTGCACACGCTAAGCCGCCGCCTACTGGGAGTGAATCTTAGCTTAGCAAAATTGCGAACGAAAGATTCTCAAAATTGCGAATAGAAATTTCTTAGCAGTTTCTGAGTAGCTCGACACTTACTCTGCCACTGCGATCAGTTCAGTCAGTTTCGTTCCTGGTTTGACGTCACAAACACACCCAGCGTTCGCCCAGACACTCCCCCGTTTCTCCAGCCACTCCCGTGTTTTTCCCAGAAACGGAAGCGTTTTTTCACACACTCCCATAAAACGGCCAGTTTCCGCCCAGAAACACCCACTTCCTGTCAATCACACAACGATCACCAGAACGAATAAAAAACCTCGTAATGCTGTGAGTAAAATACCAAACTTCTTAGCAAATTTACTTGGCGCAGCCGCTGTGCGAACATTGCGCATGCACAGTTTGCGTAAAATCGCTGCGATGCGATGAAAAAGAACGAGCGAACAACTCGGAATGAGGGCCATAATGACAGTGGCATGCTAAGTCACCCTGCTGCCAAATGTTGCAGGAGTTCATCAAAGGAGACATCGCAGCATAGCAGGCGTGCCCCAGAAACCTCATCTTCTGGCACTTTAAGTTTAAAAAAAACAAAAACATCTGAAAGTGGGCATTTCCCAGTAGACCTCCTCATCCTGACCCATCTTACCATAGATGAAAAATGTGCTGTGCATCGTTAAAGTAAAAAAAAAAAAAAAATGCATTCCCCATGAAGAAAACGTAAAAAATTATTACTGTGACAAATATTTATTTTACAGTGTACATTTTAGATTTAAAGGTCATCGGTTCAATTCCAAGCAATGTAATAGCTCCTGATATCATCCCTTCGGGTGGTCTTCAGTATGCCGACTGTCGGGATCCCGGCGCACAGTATACCGGCGCCGGAATCCCGACAGCCGGCAAACCGACACTTTTTCTCCCTCGTGGGGGTCCACGACCCCCTGGAGGGAGAATAAAATAGCTTGGCGCGCCACCGTGGCGAGCGCAGTGAGCCCGCAAGGGGCTCATTTGTGCTCGCCGCGCTGTCGGTATCCCGGCGGTGGGCTCCCGACGCCAGTATGCTGGTCGCCGGGAGCCCGGCCGCCGGCATACCATACTACACCCCATCCCTTCTCATAAGTACAGAACAAAACCTATTTAAGGCATTATCTGGAAAACAAGGTGACTACAGTAGACCAGTGGATCTCAAACTGTGTGCCGTGGCACCCTGGGATGCCGCAGGGCACTTGCAAGGTGCCCTGGATTGGTCATAAAATATGTGAACAAACAGAAGCAAATCTTGCCCTCACCTCACAACTGAACCTACTGTAAGGAAACTTATAGCCTAGGGGTGTCGTGAAAATAATTTTGATACTCTAGAGCACAGGGATTCAAAAAAGTTTGGGAACCACTGCAGTAGACACTTCCTAGGGTAGCTTGCTCATTATAAAATGCTGGATAACTTGGACAGCTGATATCACTTATGCTGGTAACACATGCTGTCTCATCACCGGCTATACAGGGACATATACCAATAGGATGTAGTTAATATCCTGCCAATCAGAATACAGACGCCGGGATCCTGACCCCCGAGAATGCCAACAGCTGCGCCAGGGCTATTCCCACTCGTGGGTGTCCACAACACCCATAGAGTGGGAATAGAACCTACCGAGCGCTTTCTATCGCTCGCCCCACTGCCGGCATTCTGATATCCTTGAGTTGACCATAGATGCAACAATATTGTTCACATTTTAGAACAAATAATTGACAATGTATTATTTATTTTTTAAATTACAGCACGCACGTTTCAAATATTAATATATACACACACAATCACATTAAGAACAAATTATTGATTCACACAAACAGTGACACATAAGGAATGCAGACTAATGGGCCCTACACACTGGGCGATAATACTGAAAGATATGAACGATCTTGTTCATTAATGAACGAGACACCGTTCATATCTTACAGTGTGGAGGCACCAGCGATGAACGATGCGCGGCCCCGCGCTCGTTCATCACCGGTGCCCCGTGCATGCAGGCCAATATGGACGAGATCGTCCATATTTGCCTGCACTGCTATGGTGACGGGAGGAGTGAAGAAACTTCACTCCACCCTTCACTGCCCCCCCCCCCCCGCGCCAGGTCACCCGTCGTCCGTGTCCGCCGTCGGGCAGCTCGGTATGTGTGTAGGGCCCATAACTTATTCTGATGCTAATGAATGTAATAATACTGATATATAAAATAGATACAGAAGAAATGATAAACCCATATACTGTATGTCCAATCATCCCTATATGCACAGCCCAATGAAAGTGCTCTCTCTTTCCACTTACATCCATCCATTTAGTTGGAAGTGTTGGTGACACTGTGAATTTTTCATCCAGGCAGCGATTATCTTGCACACAGCAAGGTGTTAAGCTGGGTACACTATATCGCACACTATCTGGCTAGAGTGAGATACATAGTGCACTATATCGCACCGTATGTATGCACTATATTGTATGCGATATAGGGGGTCATTCCGAGTTGATTGCTCGCTAGCTACTTTTAGCAGCCGTGCAAACGCATAGTCGCCATCCACGGGGGAGTGTATTTTCGCTTTGCAAGTGTGCGAACGCGTGTGCAGCCGAGGGGGACGAAAAAGTTTTTAGCAGTTTCTGAGTAGCTCTGGACTTACTCAGCCCTTGCGATCACTTCATTCTTTTTGGTCCCGGAATTGTCGCCAGACACCCGCCCTGCAAACGCCCGGACACGCCTGCGTTTTTCCAAACACTCCCTGAAAATGGTCAGTTGACACCATTTTGCGATTGGCTGTGCGAATGGACTCTTCGTTAAAGCCCTCACCCTGCAACGATTTGCTTTGTACCCGTACGACGCACCTGCGCATTGCGGTGCATGTGCAGTAGTAACCTGTTCGCTGCGCTGCGAAAAATGGCAGCGAGCGATCAACTCGGAATGACCCCCCATAGTGCGGTGCGCGTTCCCGCTGGTTGGATCCGATGTTCTATATTGGATGAACATGCAGCTCAATTTTGGCTAGATAGTACACTATCTAGTGCATATTGTACAGTCTGTATGTTAACGTACGATATTGTAGCCAATTTGCATCACCACAATAAAGTGAGAAACCAAATATTATGCTATACCTTATGATAAATCTATTGTGCTATATCTTACAGTATGTAATAGCATGCACTATTTCCTTTGTTCAGGAGCTCTGGGAATTGCAAGAGAAATAGTGTAGGATATCTTAACTTAAGCAAAATCTTACAGTGTGTACCCAGCTTTAAAATCATTATATACTGTACAGTACAAGTTACTCCTGACTCATGATTAGATCAAATAAACTTAAAAGAAACTCAGAAGTCGACCTCTACAGATTGAAGTTTTTCACCATTGATGATGGTATTAGTGATCCATTAAGAATGCTAGATCAGATTGTAGAATTGTCACACACATTTTCTTTTACTTACAATTCAATGATAGCCCTTTCAGACTAGCAGAGCCGGGTTGCACCCGGTAATTTGTACACGGGTGGTTCCCAGGTGCAACCTCGCTTGAGACCCCTTTCAGACTTGCGGTCCGACCCAGCATATTGCTGGGTTGGTGACCGCCAACCGCTGACTATACAGGAGGCGGCGATTGGAGATGGTCATCTCCAAATGCCGCTTCCTCCTATGAAGAGAACGGGTGCCGGGTTACAGTTCACACTGCACCGCATCCCGAGTCGATTCCGGCTTCAACCCAGGTCACGACCTGGAATGAAATGTTGGGATGCTCGACCTGGGACTTCAGGACCCTTTCATACTAAGTGGGGTATTCAATTACTATCGAAGAAGTTTTGGGTGATTTTTCCCAATGTTTCTTCAATGTTTTTTCCCCTCGGAAAAAACATCCTTTTCACCCGAAAACACAAAAAGTTCAGCAAAACCTGTGTGTTTTCAGTAGAAACAGCCCCGCTTTCAATCGGCTGTTTTCTGGGATTCTGCTTTGGTGGCAAGTGAAACAAATCCCCGATAAGCCGTGGCACATGACGCCTTATCTGGGCTAATTTAATAGCCCCCCTAATGATACTTTTACCCGCGATTAGTAATTGCGGGTAATTGAATATCCCCCTAAGAAAAATCCCGGGTTGATGCGCGTTCACGTGCAATAACCCTGGAAACGTATGCTAGTCTTAAAGGGGTATTACAAATGATCTGACATTAAGATTGGGGATGAAATTTTATAGACAACTTCACAAATGTGCTAATGTACATAAAATATTATTGGTAATTAATAATAAAATTGCTCATCTTTTTTTTTTTTATTATTGTAGCATTTCACCTTCAGGGTTTCCTTTTGCAACATCCTAGGACAGAATATGGACCACTGTCAGCAACTTTGTCTGGAACCTTTACATTTACTTATTTATAAATCATCCTTCACTAACTCTTTAAAAGTTACACATACTTTATTATTTTACGACTATCGATCTCGTAAGGTTAGCGCAATGGTCAGTTTACAATTTCATTCAAAAATTAAAAATTCAGAATTAATTTACATTACTCTCTACAAACCAGAAATCTCTCTTCACTGTGTTATTATAAGTGAATAAGCAATTACCAATGGAAGAACAGAGATACATGGGTCGCTCGCAGCTGAACACCACTGCTGTTCACTATAGGAGACTGGGTGGTCTAACCTGCCCTAGGGTTCAACCACAGCTCCATGCTCTTATAGGATGAGCTCACCGCTAATGCAATCATAGAACTTCAAGTGCAAGAACATAGTGCTGCAGGGCAACTGCAAATCAGACACTGTAGGACCATTCATTCCTTATATATGACGGATATATATCATATCAAGCTCTTGTCTCCACTGTCATCCAAGGACCACATGAGGCTCTCCTAGAGCCCCTTGTGGACAAAGGGAAAAGTACAATTGCAAAGGGAGACAAATCACTACTAGATTGCTGTTTGATTGCCTTTTTTCCTAGAAGTCAATGAAAGCACTGAAGAACAGACAGCCATCAATGGGCATTAAATCAGTGCTGTAAACCCTTTCAGACACTCAGATCTGTGGGGGAGGCAGCAACTGAGATAACAAAACATAGGATCACTCGAGTTAATTGCCCTCTAGAAGAAAGCATGGGGACTACAAAAGGAAAGAATGTGATAAAAAGCAGCCCAAAAAAACCTCACTGGAAACAGAGGCATCTACTTCATGGGGATATCAGGGCAGTAAAGTGCATGATGTACCGGGGGATATACTTTACCTTAGGTGCCTCATGAGACAGAACATCCTGCACAAGTTCTCTCCTTATTACAGAGTCACATTAACCCTTTAAGTACAGAATAGCTCATCTCTGCCTCCATAGCCCCAAGACCCCTCTGCTGCTCTAATGCACAACAATGCCATTGCAATTCACTAGTGTTTCCCAGTAAAGTATCCCTCTCAGCCCACAGGAGGGGGGACAGGAGGAGAGGAGTGCAGCAGCCCATTCATCATGCACGAGAAGCCCATGAATGAACACACATACACATACACAGCCCGACTTACCCGCCACAGGTGATCGCAGCTCCCTGCTGTATATCCCGTGTGATTGCATTCAATATCCCCGTTATGCGGCTCCAGCAGCCCGATGCTCCCTCCCCCAACACTCATAGAACGTGCACTGAGATTGCCAGAGTGCTACAAAGTATCAGCACACACACAGCAGCAGCAGCAGCAGCCCGATCCCCGTGTCCCCGCCCCCGTCGCGTCACACGGCCCCGCCCCCTCCAGACTCCCAGTCAGACAGTCCCTGGTGGTTTGGGGACTGGGCTGTGGAGTCATTATACCGGGCTGTCCGGGAATCCCTGCCAGGACTGTAGTATCTGTAATCAGCGCCGCTGCTTTGTTGTGGTGGCCAGCGTGCAGAACTTTGTGTGTGTGAGGGAGCTGGACTCCTTTCAGCCAGTGATGTCTGTCTCTGAGCGAGCTGACTTCATTCAAATCGAGAATGAATATATGTAAAACACTTTCTACAGCAGATCAACAACTCCGCTAACTTTCCATTTAGTAAGTGCCAAGCTGGGGAGCAGGCGGACATCTGCCAGATGGGGTGTGCTGTGCTTCTTGTCACACGACTGTTTCTCTAACGTCCTAGTGGATGCTGGGGACTCCGTAAGGACCATGGGGAATAGACGGGCTCCGCAGGAGACTGGGCACTCTATAAGAAAGATTTGGTACTATCTGGTGTGCACTGGCTCCTCCCTCTATGCCCCTCCTCCAGACCTCAGTTAGATTTCTGTGCTTGGCCCGAGCTGGTTGCACACTAGGAGCTCTCCTGAGCTGCTAGAAAGAAAGTTTAAATTAGGTTTTTTATTTTACAGTGAGACCTGCTGGCAACAGGCTCACTGCATCGAGGGACTAAGGGGAGAAGAAGCGAACCTACCTGCTTGCAGCTAGCTTGGGCTTCTTAGGCTACTGGACACCATTAGCTCCAGAGGGATCGACCGCATGGAACTGGCCTTGGTGTTCGGTCCCGGAGCCGCGCCGCCGTCCCCCTTACAGAGCCAGAAGCATGAAGATGGTCCGGAAAATCGGCGGCAGAAGACTTCAGTCTTCACCAAGGTAGCGCACAGCACTGCAGCTGTGCGCCATTGCTCCTCATACACACTTCACACTCCGGTCACTGAGGGTGCAGGGCGCTGGGGGGGGGCGCCATGAGCAGCAATAATATCACCTTGGCTGGCAAAATAACCACAATATATAGTCCAGAGGCTATATATGTGGTAATTACCCCTGCCAGAATACAGAAAAAAGCGGGAGAAAGGCCGCCGAAAAAGGGGCGGAGCCTTCTCCCTCAGCACACTGGCGCCATTATTCCCTCACAGTTCCGCTGGAAGGAAGCTCCCTGACTCTCCCCTGCAGTCTACACTACGGAAAGGGTAAAAAAGAGAGGGGGGCACTAAATTTGGGCGCAGTTTAATATAATAAGCAGCTATAAAGGGTCATAATTCAGTTAGTCCCTGTATTATTATAGCGCTCTGGTGTGTGCGGGCATACTTTCTCTCCGTCTCCCCAAAGGGCTTTTGTGGGGTCCTGTCTCCTTGTAAGAGCATTCCCTGTGTGTGTGTGCGGTGTGTCGGTACGGCTGTGTCGACATGTTTGATGAGGAGACTTATGTGGAGGCGGAGCAGATGCCTATTAATGTGATGTCACCCCCTGCGGGGCAGACACCTGAGTGGATGGATTTATGGAAGGAATTACGTGCAAGTGTCGACTCCTTACATAAAAAATTTGACGACATGCCAAATGCGGGACAGCCGGCTTCTCAGCTCGTGCCTGCCCAGACGATTCAAAGGCCGTCAGGGGCCCTGAAACGACCACTACCTCAGATGGCAGACACAGATGTCGACACGGATACTGATGCAAGTGTCGACGACGATGAGTCAAATTTAATGTCCACTAGGGCCATTTGTGGCATGATTGAGGCAATGAAAGAGGTATTACACCTTACTGATATAAACCCGGGTACCTCAAAGAAGGGTATTATGTTTGGGGAGAAAAAACTACCTATAGTTTTTCCCCCATCTGAGGAATTGAATGAGGTGTGTGAAGAAGCGTGGGCTTTCCCCGAAAAAAAATTGGTGATTTCAAAAAAATTACTAATGGCGTTCCCTTTCTCGCCAGAGGATAGGTCACGTTGGGAAACTCCCCCTAGGGTGGATAAAGCGCTCACACGTTTGTCTAAAAAGGTGGCACTACCGTCTCCGGATACGGCCGCCCTAAAGGAACCTGCTGATAGAAAGCAGGAGGCTATCCTAAAATCTATTTACACACACTGGTGTTATACTGAGACCAGCTATTGCCTCAGCCTGGATGTGCAGTGCTGCTGCTGCCTGGTCAGATTCCCTGTCGGAAAATATTGACACCCTAGACAGAGACACTATATTGCTAACCATAGAGCATATAAAAGACTCGGTCTTATACATGAGAGATGCACAGAGGGAGATCTGCCGGCTGGCATCTAGAATAAGTGCTTTGTCCATTTCTGCTAGGAGAGGTTTATGGACTCGGCAGTGGACAGGAGATGCAGATTCTAAAAGGCACATGGAAGTTTTGCCTTATAAGGGTGAGGAGTTATTCGGGGACGGTCTCTCAGACCTTGTTTCCACAGCAACGGCTGGGAAGTCTGCATTTTTGCCCCATGTCCCCTCACAGCCTAAGAAAGCACCGTATTACCAAGTACAGTCCTTTCGACCCCAGAAAAACAGGCGCGGAAAAGGCGGGTCCTTTCTGTCTAGAGGCAGAGGAAGGGGGAAAAAGCTGCAACACACAGCAGGTTCCCAGGACCAAAAGTCCTCCCCCGCTTCTTCCAAATCCGCCGCATGACGGTGGGGCTCCACAGACGGAGCCAGGTACGGTGGGGGGCCGCCTCAAGATTTTCAGCGATCAGTGGGCTCGCTCACGGGTGGATCCCTGGATCCTTCAAATAGTATCTCAGGGGTACAAGCTGGAATTCGAGGCGCCGCCCCCCCCCCCCCCCCCCCGCCGTTTCCTCAAATCAGCCTTACCGACGACTCCATCGGGCAGGGAGGCTGTGCTAGAGGCCATTCACAAGCTGTATTCCCAGCAGGTGATAGTCAAGGTACCCCTACTTCAACAAGGCCGGGGCTACTATTCCACACTGTTTGTGGTACCGAAACCAGACGGTTCGGTGAGACCCATTTTAAATTTGAAATCCTTGAACACTTACATAACAAAATTCAAGTTCAAGATGGAATCGCTCAGGGCGGTTATTGCAAGCCTGGACGAGGGGGATTACATGGTATCCCTGGACATCAAGGATGCTTACCTGCATGTCCCTATTTACCTTCCTCACCAGGAGTACCTCAGATTTGTGGTACAGGATTGCCATTACCAATTCCAGACACTACCGTTTGGACTGTCCACGGCACCGAGGGTGTTTACCAAGGTAATGGCAGAAATGATGATACTCCTTCGAAAAAAGGGAGTTTTAATTATCCCATACTTGGACGATCTCCTTATAAAGGCGAGGTCCAGGGAGCAGTTACTGGTCGGTGTAGCACTATCTCAGGAAGTGCTACAACAGCATTGCTGGATTCTGAACAATCCAAAGTCACAGCTGGTTCCTTCCACTCGCTTACTGTTCCTGGGGATGATTTTGGACACAGAACTGAAAAAAGTGTTTCTCCCGCAGGAGAAAGCCAAGGAGCTGTCATCTCTAGTCAGAGACCTCCTAAAACCAAAACGGGTATCGGTGCATCGCTGCACACGAGTCCTGGGAAAAATGGTGGCTTCATACGAAGCAATTCCATTCGGCAGGTTCCATGCGAGGACCTTCCAGTGGGACCTCTTGGACAAGTGGTCGGGATCGCATCTTCAGATGCATCAAATGATAACCCTGTCTCCAAGGACCAGGGTGTCTCTACTGTGGTGGCTGCAGAGTGCTCATCTTCTAGAGGGCCGCAGATTCGGCATACAGGACTGGGTCCTGGTGACCACGGATGCCAGCCTTCGAGGCTGGGGAGCAGTCACACAGGGAAGAAACTTCCAAGGACTATGGTCAAGTCAGGAGACTTCCCTACACATAAATATTCTGGAACTAAGGGCCATTTACAGTGCCCTAAGTCAGGCAAGACCCCTGCTTCAAAACCAGCCGGTACTGATCCAGTCAGACAACATCATGGCAGTCGCCCATGTGAACCGACAGGGCGGCACAAGAAGCAGGATGGCAATGGCGGAAGCCACAAGGATTCTCCGATGGGCGGAAAATCACGTACTAGCACTGTCAGCAGTGTTCATTCCGGGAGTGGACAACTGGGAAGCAGACTTCCTCAGCAGACACGACCTACACCCGGGAGAGTGGGGACTTCATCCAAAAGTCTTCCTACTGTTGGTAAACCGTTGGGAAAGGCCACAGGTGGACATGATGGCGTCCCGCCTCAACAAAAAGCTAAAGAGATATTGCGCCAGGTCAAGGGACCCTCAGGCGATAGCTGTGGACGCTCTAGTGACACCGTGGGTGTACCAGTCGGTTTATGTGTTCCCTCCTCTGCCTCTCATACCAAAGGTACTGAGAATAATAAGAAGGCGAGGAGTAAGAACGATACTCGTGGTTCCGGATTGGCCAAGAAGGACTTGGTACCCAGAACTTCAAGAAATGATATCAGAGGACCCATGGCCTCTACCGCTCAGACAGGATCTGCTGCAGCAGGGGCCCTGTCTGTTCCAAGACTTACCGCGGCTGCGTTTGACGGCATGGCGGTTGAATTCCGGATCCTAAAGGAAAAGGGCATTCCGGAGGAAGTCATTCCTACGCTAATAAAAGCCAGGAAAGAAGTAACCGCGAACCATTATCACCGTATTTGGCGAAGATATGTTGCGTGGTGTGAGGCCAGGAAGGCCCCAACAGAGGAATTTCAGCTGGGTCGCTTTCTACACTTCCTACAGTCGGGAGTGACTATGGGCCTAAAATTGGGTTCCATTAAAGTCCAGATTTCGGCCCTGTCGATTTTCTTCCAAAAGAACTGGCTTCACTGCCTGAAGTTCAGACTTTTGTAAAGGGAGTGCTTCATATTCAGCCCCCTTTTGTGCCTCCCGTGGCACCTTGGGATCTCAATGTGGTGTTGAATTTCCTAAAATCACATTGGTTTGAACCACTTAAAACTGTGGATCTGAAGTATCTCACGTGGAAAGTGGTCATGTTGTTGGCCTTGGCTTCGGCCAGGCGTGTGTCAGAATTGGCGGCTTTGTCTTGTAAAAGCCCTTATCTGATTTTTCATATGGATAGGGCAGAATTGAGGACTCGTCCCCAGTTTCTCCCTAAGGTGGTATCTGCTTTTCACTTGAACCAACCTATTGTGGTGCCTGCGGCTACTGGGGACTTGGAAGATTCCAAGTTACTGGATGTAGTCAGGGCCCTGAAACTTTATGTTTCCAGGACGGCTGGAGTCAGAAAGACTGACTCGCTTTTTGTCCTGTACGTACCCAACAAGATAGGTGCTCCTGCTTCTAAGCAGTCTATTGCGCGCTGGATTTGTAGCACTATTCAGCTGGCGCATTCTGCGGTAGGCTTACCGCAGCCTAAATCTGTAAAAGCCCATTCCACACGGAAGGTGGGCTCATCTTGGGCGGCTGCCCGAGGGGTCTCGGCTTTACAACTTTGCCGAGCTGCTACTTGGTCAGGGGCAAACACGTTTGCAAAATTCTACAAATTTGATACCCTGGCTGAGGAGGACCTGGAGTTCTCTCATTCGGTGCTGCAGAGTCATCCGCACTCTCCCGCCCGTTTGGGAGCTTTGGTATAATCCCCATGGTCCTTATGGAGTCCCCAGCATCCACTAGGACGTTAGAGAAAATAAGATTTTACTCACCGGTAAATCTATTTCTCGTAGTCCGTAGTGGATGCTGGGCGCCCATCTCAAGTGCGGAGTGTCTGCAATACTTGTATATAGTTATTGCCTAACTAAAGGGTTATTGTTGAGCCATCTGTTGAGAGGCTCAGTTATATTTCATACTGTTAACTGGGTATAGTATCACGAGTTATACGGTGTGATTGGTGTGGCTGGTATGAGTCTTACCCGGGATTCAAAAATCCTTCCTTATTGTGTCAGCTCTTCCGGGCACAGTATCCTAACTGAGGTCTGGAGGAGGGGCATAGAGGGAGGAGCCAGTGCACACCAGATAGTACCAAATCTTTCTTATAGAGTGCCCAGTCTCCTGCAGAGCCCGTCTATTCCCCATGGTCCTTACGGAGTCCCCAGCATCCACTACGGACTACGAGAAATAGATTTACCGGTGAGTAAAATCTTATTTTTGATCACAGGGATGGATGACTACCCCGTTGGAAGATCAACACTGTCAAAGTCAGAAAAATATCACGCTACAAACTGCCATATTTGCACCTCATGCGAGTGCCTGTTGCACGTTCATGAGCCCTGCCGTGCGTGCGCATACTCGCCATTGCGGGCAGGCGCACGGTGTGCGCATTTACTGTAAAGTTTATGTGCGTCTAGCGGGGGACTCGTTCATAACATATTTTAACTGTATAATGTATTTTGTAGATTATGGTCCCTTTGATAGAATCTGAAAGTTTAGTTAAGGTAGCATGTTCATAGACAAAGAGAACCCTCTTTGTTTGATACGAAGGGTCAGACAGGGGTTATACAGTGGTGTTTAGTATCCATCGGAAGAGTATTTAATTAGCAATATTCCGGTGTTGGTTTGAAGCAGATTAATCGCTCGTGCGAATAGTTATGGACATAAGAAGTTTATGGACATTTACTATTATTTGCATTTTATTATCCATGCGGCGGGAAACCTAGTTTCCCACCCACCTGAGCAGTTGGAAATAGTCACAGCCCACCTGTATGAATCAACCTATGACCTTTTGTTATAATGCGAAGACGAATTCCTGTGTCCAATGAACAATAAGAATATAGGGACCATTGTACTGTATTATGTGTAGGGTATAAAAGGACAAGCCACTCTGGGCCAGCTCTCTATTCTCTTCAACGGTTCTCATTGCTGATAATCGGGAGCTGGATATCCAGAGGCGCATGCGATTGTTTCCCTTGAGCGTAAGTTTCTCCGCAACCATATTCCCTTTATTGTTATCGTGAGCCATATCTCTCTCTCTCTTCTCCTCTTTCTCTCTCTTTCTCTTAAGTATTATTGTACTACTATTGTATTTTATGTGTAGTTTTCTGGTTAGGTGGTCAATGTTATTTTGGTAGTGTATGACTTGTATTGTATTATTCTTTTGCAAATAGAACGTTCATATAAGGTGTTAGAACCTAATACCGGTATCTGTGTATTTCTTATATTTCTAAGTATTCTCAGAGCGTCGGAGACGCTCGCACAGCTATCTAGTTAATAAGGTTACACTGTTTTACATTTACACCCTATCACTGCACCAAGGTTTACTGCATAAATACATTGTTTTATGGTATAGTTATAAAGGTTTAACACGGTAAGCATCAGCGCCGCTTGTGATCTCCTCGTGGTCCCAAGCGTCCGCTACGCTAGTAGCATATCATTACGTTAGTCGGCAGCCTATAGCGTGCCTGCCTGTGATCTCTTGGCCGTGAGCGAACGTGACGCTCGAGCGTCTCGACTACGGCTAAGCGATTGTTACGCAACGTGCGTACCCTTACGGTATACCATACGCCAATAGCGTACTGTGTTCTTTCACCTTTTAGAGGGTTTTAAGTAAGATAAATATTAGGCTTTATCAATTGGCGGCTCGTCCGTCCTTCACATATCTGCACTAGGTAATTTCAGCAGACATTATCCATCAGCAAAGGGCGGGAGGTCATATTCCTCGTCGTGCTGACCGGATAAGCGTCTGCTTCGCTTAGTAAAGGGTGCTGAAGGAATCCGGAACCGGAGGTAAGAACAATACGCTAGTGTCTTTTAAAACTGTTTATTTCTGTCTTGCGTACGCACGCACGCATATATCTGCATTTCTTTTCATTTGTGTATTTTCATATCACTCTCCTGTTTGCCATTTCACAATTGTTAACGGGCTAAGAAAGATTTGTTGCTATCAGTAGTTAAAGAGTAAAGGTAATACATTTAAGGGGTAATTTGTAAAGCACGCACACAGCTTTACCTAAAGATACAAGGAGAGATCTGTGTGGTGCTCGGTAGATGATCGAGGATCACCTACATTGATAAACGTGTTAATTGTGTTACGGTGGATATCTGCCTTGCGTACACGTGTCTCTAACAAAAGGCTGAGACTCGCGTACGCAACCCAAAGGCCGACGCACGCAGCGTATATTACGCAACGGAGTGTCCGGGTACGCCCACGTAACAAATCACACAATAGTATTATTTTAACAGGCGAAAAGGTGGCAACGCGATAAATAGCGCAAGTCAATTTTAGTGTCCGAAATTTAAACTAATAGATCCTTCTCTAAATTTACGACTCATCTGGTCTAAAGGAAAGAAATTTCTGCGCAGAAATAGAAACAAAAGTAAAGTGTACATGTGGTGAGTGAGTGTTTGCATATATATGTTTTTACAATTTTTGGGTTGAACCACAAGAAGTAGAGTTCTCGTGAGGTACATACATGTAAGTGACGTGCATGGTGGCTGGGGAGGCATCCCTTGTTAAACATAAATTTGAGCATTAGAGTATAGCAGACCAGGAGGTCTACTGTAGAGCAGACCAGGAGGTCCGGAACAGACCAGGAGGTCTAGGTACAGCAGACTAAGAAGTCCGCTATAGAGAGAAGAGCACAACCCAGGGGGTTGGTGCAGAACCCATATAGGCCATTAAAGCTCTGGCTGAAGGAATTCGCAGCCGCAATTTTCGATTCCACTGGTCGCTCCGCACATAAGATTAGTTGCTTATGTGCCGAACGATTGTACCGCACGTAATTGTGTGCATTAGTTAGTAATCTGACCCAGTGCCATTTGCGTACGAAAGGGGTCATAAACGCTATTTGTACATTTTAACGTGATTTGTGTAAAAATTTTTATTTTAAGGGAGGTTCGCTGGTCACTCAGGAACTATCCAGCAACCAATAGTTACTGGAAAGAGTAAGTGCTCTTCGGATCACCCTCGCATGTTCCAGTAAATAGCGGTTCAGGTCGCAGGGGCCCTGGGTCGAGTACGCCAGCGCTAAGGCAGTGTGTGGGCGTATTGGTCGGCGTGGGCGAGTGAGTGGGGTACTCGGTAAACCGCCACCGTCGGCCTATCTTGAACATCTTGGTTTTTGTAAGGGTTCGCTGAAGACCCTGATTGAAGGTCAGAGGTAGTGAAAGCAACACCTGCAAGTTATGGGGGCCAGTTGTTCAGGTAGGGGGCGATCAACCTCGGTTCGGGTTGATTCAGTAAACAGACCAATCGGGTCGGCAAGGTATGTAATGTGTGAAAAATACGGTTCACACACAGAGGTTTTATGTGATGAATGGGAAAGAATGACTGTACATGACGGGGAGAAGTTCCCAAGAGTAGGCAGCTTTAGCCCAGATGTGTTACTAAATCTAAGGAGAAGGATATGTCTCATTAAATCAACAAAGAGACGGATCAAACATTATGATTATTTACAGTTATGGCAACAGGAGGGTGAAATACAGAGAGGATTGGCTCAGGCGGCGGGATCTAACCCTATCAGGAAACTGATAGCTACGGCACCACCGCCACCTTACATAACGGGAGAGAAGTTGGTTGCGGAGAATGACGCACTAATTTGTAATAAACAGGCACTTAGTAACTGCATAAATGTTAAGGATAATATGAATAAGATGAGTAATGCAAGTATTAACCCGTGCAAGTTGTACCCTGTTTTAAACTTTCCCCAGGGTGTGATCAAGAGGACGAATCTGCAACAATATCGGCGCTCTCTCTAGCAGCCACCATATCAGAAACAGCAGTAGGCACGTCCCAACCCCTGAGATTAGTATCAAAAGCCCCTAGCGGAGGGACAGGTGAGGTCGTATCAACGGGTAAGTACGGCACCATACACTATGCTGAAACCATTTCACCACAAGCTGTAGAATCTATTCAGAATGATGTAAGCAGACTTAATCCCGTTAGGGTAATAGCAGTGCCAAATGGGAAAACGGACACTTCAGGAGTCACTCCTGTCAGAAACATTGCCATGCACTGTCCATTTTCCCGAATGGAATTAAGAACAATAGTGTCTGAATTCCCTGATCCTAGGAAGGATCTAGTTGCTAGCCAGAAATACATTAGAGACCTAGGGAATACGGTAGAGCCCAATAACAAAGACTGGCAGATATTGCTGAGGGCATGTTTACCCTCCAATGTCGACTCAGCACAATTCTTAGCTGACTGTAAATTAGATGAGGATGTACCCCTTACGGATGTGTACAACCAAGACAATGTAAAGAGGATAAATTTACAGTTAAAATAGTATTTTCCGGCTGTAGTTAAATGGAACAAGATTTTCTCCATAAAACAAAAAGAGGCAGAAACAGCCGCTGACTATTTTCACAGGGCATTACAGGAAATGGCTAAGTACACAGGCATAGAAGACATCAAGACAAATGTAAATCATAGAGAAGTAGCAGTATCTGTGTTAATGGATGGGTTAAAGGAGGTATTGAAGGCTAGGGTACAGACCACGCAACCATGTTGGCGAGGTCTGTCGGTGGCTACTTTAAGAGAGGCCGCCCTTGATCACGATCGGAATATAACCAAACACAGGGAGTTACAAAGTGATAAATTAATGACCGTAAGTATACAGGCCCTGACTACAAGGCAACCTTTGTATAAATCTCCAAACCCTGTGGGTAAGTCAAATGTGGTAACCTGTTATTTCTGTCATAGAGAGGGACACTTTGCACGAGACTGTAGAGTGAAAAACACACAAATATCATATCAACCCCCTAGACAACGACATGACACACGAAATTGGGATCAGGGACCGCAGAGACGGAGTCATGAGCCACATGCAGGGGAAACAAAAAGGTATCCCCCAAAAAGAGACTGGCAAGTCTCGGGTAGTTCCCATTTACCCCCTTCTCAAGTAGTTGCTGCCAGCACGATTCAGGGAGGTCACCATACCCAATAGGGGTGTGGCCACACCTGTAATCTGCAGCCAGTAAAATTGATTGCAAGTCTTGGAAGTGAACCCGAGATTGCAATTGATGTAGCTGGTAAATCATTAAATTTCCTTGTAGATACGGGGTCGGCCAAATCAGTGATAAATTTGACAGTGGGCATGAGAACCACTGGTAAAACAATTCCAGCCATGGGAGTAACGGGAGTAGTCCAGCACTACCCTGTTAGCAAACCAGCAGAAATTACAATAGGGCCTTTGCATACCAAGCATTCCTTTTTGCTGGCGGCATCGGCACCGACTAATCTCCTGGGAAGAGATTTATTGTGTAAAATGGGGTGCGTCATTTATTGTACTCCTGAAGGTGTATTCTTAGACATACCTGAGAATCACGCTCAGGAAGTGCGAGACATGTTAGACTCCCCATCAAAATTAATGTCCCACACAGTTATATTAAATAGGAATCCATCCCAGGTAGAAGAAATGACATCCCAAATACCAGAGTCACTGTGGACTAAAGATGGACAAGACACTGGATTAATGGCAAACGTAGCTCCAGTAGTTGTGCAAGTAAAAGATGGTAGGATAGCTCCAAAAATCCCACAATACCCTCTGAAGCCAGAGGTGGAGTTAGGAGTTTACCCAGTAATAGAGCGCTTGCTACAACAGGGCATTCTGGTAAGAACATCCAGCACTGCCAATAGTCCCATCTTCCCTGTGAAAAAGAGTGGGGGGAGGGGTTACAGGCTAGTGCAGGATCTAAGGGGGATTAACAAAATAGTTGAGAGTCAATTCCCCGTAGTGCCAAATCCAGCTGTCATCCTTATGCAGATCCCTCCCACTGCAAAATTTTTCACTGTTATTGACCTCTGCTCCGCCTTCTTTTCGGTACCCCTGCATCCTGACAGCCAATATTTGTTTGCATTTACATACAGAGGAGTCCAATACACATGGACTCGATTACCGCAAGGTTTCATAGACAGTCCAAGTATATTTTCACAAGCTTTGCATGATTGTTTACAGTCTTTCCAACCAGAGAGTGGATCAATATTGATACAGTATGTGGATGATTTACTACTGTGTTCAGATTCACTGGAAGCGTCCCTGAAGGATACGAAACAGCTCCTGTTTCATCTTTCAGACACAGGACACAAGGTTTCCAAAGACAAACTACAATTATGCCAGCCTAAAGTAAAATATCTGGGACACTGTCTAACACAAGGACTGAGACACCTGACCGCTGATAGAATTCAAGCAATTAGAGACATGACTCTGCCACAAACCCAGCAACAAATCAGAACGTTTTTAGGAATGTGTGGGTATTGCCGTAACTGGATCCCAGGGTTTTCCATTCTAGCATTACCTTTGCAGGAGATGGTTTCATCAAACAAACCTGATCGGATTTCGCATACAGACGAATCCGAGATGGCATTTGAGAGACTCAAACAGTGCCTAACGCAGGCGCCAGCATTAGGTATGCCAGACTATGGGAAACCCTTTGAGCTATACGGAACAGAAAGTGCTGGTTGCGCGGCAGGCGTCCTAACCCAAAAGCACGGTGATGCCAGCAGGCCGGTAGCATACTACAGCGCTCAGCTAGACACGGTAGCGCGATCCCTCCCCACATGCTTGCGAAGTGTCGCTGCGATAGCATTGCTAGTTACAAAAAGCGAAGATGTAGTGCTAGGACACAACCTCACAATTCATACACCACATGCAGTGTCAGCCTTGCTGAATTCTGCCCAAACCAGGCATGTCTCATCAGCGCGGTTTACAAGATGGGAATTGGCATTAATGGCCCCCGTAAACATCACCATAAGGAGATGCAGTGCATTAAATCCTGCAACATATCTCCCAGGTGTGCCTGGACAGGCACAAAGGGTGGAGGATGAGAGTGGTGGGGAAGGAGGATTTAATACAAGGGATGACACACATGATTGTATGGAATATTTGACCCAAAATTTCACGGCAAGGCCTGACATCAGTGACAACCCACTGGAAGATGTAGATTTTACTTTCTACACTGACGGTAGTTGTCACAGACAGACGGACTCGGGAGACTTGTGTACTGGATACGCAGTCGTAGATGACCAAGGCACCATAGAAGCAGAACCGCTAGGCCCACCTCACTCAGCCCAGGTTGCTGAACTGGTTGCCCTAACCAGAGCATGTGAATTGGCTAAGGGAAAGTCAGCCAATATCTACACCGATTCTAGATACGCCTTCGGGGTAGTCCATGATTTCGGAGCCCTATGGCGCCTCAGAAATTTCATGACGGCAGCTGGTACACCGGTAGCGCATGCAGCTCACATCAAAAGGCTTCTAACAGCGATACAGGAACCCGACAGAGTGGCTGTTATCAAGTGTAAAGCACATACATATAGCCAAGACCCAGTATCACTTGGTAACAGCCGAGCAGACGAAGCTGCTAAGTTAGCAGCTGGTACCCCCAGACAGACAGACACCACACAATTGATGGTATTCAATACCATCAACACACAGAAGTTCTGTGAGATGCAAAATTTGTGTTCCACACAGGAAAAGGCAGTCTGGAAGGCAAAAGGATATGGCCAGGAGTCCTCAGGACTCTGGACAGATGGACAGGGTAAACCAGTGGCCCCCAGAGCATATCTTCCATGTTTGGCTGAAGCAGCACATGGGCTGACTCATCTGGGCAAGGAGGGAATGTGCAAGTTGGTAAGAGCATATTGGTGCGCCCCAGGATTCTCATCCCATGCAGGTAAGAGAGCAATGTCATGCCTTACCTGTTTGAGGAAGAATATCGGAAAGGCAATACCAACAGAACCATCTCATATCCCACCTACAGGCTGCCCTTTTCAGGTAATACAGATTGATTTTATACAATTACCCCCTTGTCGAAATTTGAAATATGTACTTGTTTGTATAGATGTGTTTTCAAATTGGGTCGAAGCATTTCCGGCGGCCACAAATACCGCTATGTTTACTGCTAAGAAAATTGTGCAGGAATTTGTGTGTAGATATGGTATCCCTAGAATAATTGAAAGTGATAGGGGTACCCATTTTACAGGTGATGTCTTTCAAGGAATGTGTAAGTTGATGGGAATTGATAGTAAGCTGCACACTCCATATCGCCCCCAGGCGAGTGCGAAGGTGGAAAGAGTGAACAGCACTATTAAAAATAAATTGAGCAAAGTTATGGCAGAAACAGGATTAACATGGCCAGAAGCTTTACCCATTGTACTATACAGCATCAGAACCACTCCCAGGTCCCCTCTTAATCTGTCCCCCTTTGAAATTCTGTTTGGTCGACAACCGCATGTTATGATTAACCCTCAGGATGATTTGAAGTGTAACAATGAAGTGACTGTAAAATACCTGGTTAACATGAGTAAACAGCTAAAGAATCAAAATGACAATCTGAAGTTAGTGATTCCTGATTTGCCAGATAGTAATTGTCATGACATTGAACCTGGGGATTATGTAATGATACGTAATTTTCTACGCTCAGGTTGCCTTATTGACAGATGGGAAGGACCATACCAAGTCTTATTGATTAGCACGACAGCATTGAAGGTTGCCGAGAGAGAGACTTGGGTTCATTCGTCCCATTGTAAGAAGGTTGCTGATCCAGAGAGGTCTCGTGATAAAGAACAGACGGTAGAGGAAGTTGTATCACTGGAGTGTCTGTTTCAGGAGAACTGAGACGGCACCTGAGCATTGAAAATAATAAGATCGGAGGCAGTTGTCGATCCCCTGCTCCCTTTTATTGTTTTTCTCCACTTCCCATCCCATCTCCCTCAAGTATTTCTTTCCCCCTTCTCATTCTTCTCCATTTCCTCCTATAAGATGGACTTGCCCCAAGAGACTGTGATCCGGATTTTTCTGTTGACCATGATGTTGACCAGAGCAGTCTGTTCTGGCGAGAGTACCATGGAGGTCGAGAGAGGTTCTGGAATGGGTTCTGATGACAGAGATGGAGGCGTAGATTTCCAAGAACAACATAATCACCGAGTAAAGGCGAGTATCAGAAAACGATCTGGTAGCATTGACAATAGAAGAAATTGTGAAGGATTGTTAGCTGAGGAGAACTGTATCTGTAGGCTCTGTGACAGTGTAGTTGAGGATGGGTGTATCAAGAAATGCCAATCCAGTTTTAATATCCACATGGACCGGCATCCATTGAGTGACTATCACTCCTTAGTGGGTAAAGTGTTAAATCAGACAGATTGTTGGGTATGCTCTCAAGTACCTCAAGGCCATAGTAAATCAGGCTTAGTACCATTCCCTTTAACGGTAGGGGAGGTACTTGAGCTAAGTGGTGGGAGGCCGGTGGACAGGAGGTTTAATATCTCCAGTCCTCCTAGTTTGAAGCTCCACCAATATCATGTGGATAGGTCCCTAGTATGTTTTAACATTTCCAATCCCCGAAAGCCGGGAAATTGGGAAGTGTCATGGAATAACCAAGCCATGACCTTTTCATACAGAGCCGATAGAATGCCAACAGATACAGAACTTATACGCCACATAGCTGGTAGTGGAAAATATTTCCGATATAGGTATACCCTAGGAAGTAGGTCCATGAGAGTTGGAGAGGTATCACCAGGATACTGTGCACATATCATACAAACTGATACGTGTAGTAAACAGATGGGAGAACTAGGGTTAGGAAATTTCATATGGAAAATGTGTAATATGGTTATGTCCTACTCCGTCCCATATGTTCTCCCCGATGATGCATATTTCATATGCGGGAGGAAGGCGTATAAGTGGCTTGCCCCAAACTCAGAAGGGTTGTGTTATATTGGAAAAGTACTGCCTGAGGTAATGACTGTATCACATACTAAAATGAAAGATATTCACCGCAGTGCCCAAGCTCCTTATACCCACACTCATTACGAGCACATCGTTAAATGGCACCTGATAGAGAGAACAGAGCATCCGGCCTCTGACCTGATCAGTGAATCCACCGGGATTCAATTCCTAATCGCGTTAGATATCACTCGCACCGCCAGAGGAGTGATAAATTATAAATATATATCAGCGCTTGCAAATTTATTAGACAATATCACTGAAATGTATGATGACACATTCAGGTATACTGGAAGGGAGCTCCAAGCTTATAAAACAGAACTGGTTCAGCGTAGGATGATTCTCAATTATCTCACAGCAGTGACAGGCGGATATTGTGTCACACTGGCAACGCAGTACGGCGTAAAATGCTGCACTTATATTACGAATAGCACCGAGGACCCGGTCGAGGTCATAGACCAAAAGATGGACGACATTCTCCAATTAAAGTGGGAATTCCGCAGGAGACACAATCTCACCCTTGCTGCTGTGGGTAATGAGCTGACCAGTTGGGTGTCATGGTTGAACCCGCGAAATTGGTTCTCTGGTTTAGGAGAATGGGCTCAAGGAGTTATAATGGATGTAGGGAAGTTTCTTCTATGTATCTTGGGTGTTGTCATATCGATTGGCTTGATATTTAGATGCGTTCAGGCTTTAACGAAGTGTAAACAGAGTACTAAAGTGATGAGTCTAAGGAGTGAGGACATTATAATTCCAATGGATGTGATTTATGACCCAACGATAGAGACAATGATGTGATGAAAATGTGATTCTACGGTCCGTTTCTTTCACCTGTTTCTCCTTTTCTCCAAGATAAAAAGACCCGCTTGGAAGAGGAATTTGATGAACTTATATACAGACAACAGATGGATTAAAGAAGAAGTTTGACAACCTTGTACACAAACAACAGATGGACTATGCCATAGACCCCCAGTTTCCCTAGAAATTTTAAATTTACGCTAGCCCAACTTTTTTTGTAAGTCTATGGACATTGACAAGGCTTTTTGCATACCGTTAATAGCAAAAGCCCAAAGGAGACTTCAAACAAGACTTCAGACAAGACTTCAGACAAGACTTAAACCAACAAATGCATATTAACCTCACATAGAATACCACTGCATTTACCATAATTGTTTCTTATCTTCATCTCTACAACCTTCAGGTAATGACACACATAGTCGATAGGGAATACAGGCACAAATATCAGCATTCACATATTCCCCCATTCATGTATCATCAACTAAAATGTGCTCCCCCATTTTGTTGCAACTAAAAGCCGAAACGAGCTCGGTAAAGTTTGACAGCCCATCCACAGACCCGTACCACGGGATAAGAAGGAATTCAAATGTATACTTCGCAATACCTCGAAGCTTGATTTACAACACGTACGGCACGATGATACATGACCCCCCAAACATGGATTCATACACACATGCTTCTGCTATCTCACTAGGTCATACCCTTCTCACACCTTCTTCTCTCCTCCCCTACCCAACCATGGAAATGTATTTACACATTACATATATTTTTCTCTTTTTGAAATGTTTTAGGAAGTGGCAGTTATTGGTGACTGCCAAAGGGTGGACTGTCAAAGTCAGAAAAATATCACGCTTCACACTGCCATATTTGCACCTCATGCGAGTGCCTGTTGCACGTTCATGAGCCCTGCCGTGCGTGCGCATACTCGCCGTTGCGGGCACCCGCAGGCGCACGGTGTGCGCATTTACGGTAAAGTTTATGTGCGTCTAGCGGGCGACTCGTTCATAACATATTTTAACTGTATAATGTATTTTGTAGATTATGGTCCCTTTGATAGAATCTGAAAGTTTAGTTAAGGTAGCATGTTCATAGACAAAGAGAACCCTCTTTGTTTGATACGAAGGGTCAGACAGGGGTTATACAGTGGTGTTTAGTATCCATCGGAAGAGTATTTAATTAGCAATATTCCGGTGTTGGTTTGAAGCAGATTAATCGCTCGTGCGAATAGTTATGGACATAAGAAGTTTATGGACATTTACTATTATTTGCATTTTATTATCCATGCGGCGGGAAACCTAGTTTCCCACCCACCTGAGCAGTTGGAAATAGTCACAGCCCACCTGTATGAATCAACCTATGACCTTTTGTTATAATGCAAAGACGAATTCCTGTGTCCAATGAACAATAAGAATATAGGGACCATTGTACTGTATTATGTGTAGGGTATAAAAGGACAAGCCACTCTGGGCCAGCTCTCTATTCTCTTCAACGGTTCTCATTGCTGATAATCGGGAGCTGGATATCCAGAGGCGCATGCGATTGTTTCCCTTGAGCGTAAGTTTCTCCGCAACCATATTCCCTTTATTGTTATCGTGAGCCATATCTCTCTCTCTCTCTTCTCCTCTTTCTCTCTCTTTCTCTTAAGTATTATTGTACTACTATTGTATTTTATGTGTAGTTTTCTGGTTAGGTGGTCAATGTTATTTTGGTAGTGTATGACTTGTATTGTATTATTCTTTTGCAAATAGAACGTTCATATAAGGTGTTAGAACCTAATACCGGTATCTGTGTATTTCTTATATTTCTAAGTATTCTCAGAGCGTCGGAGACGCTCGCACAGCTATCTAGTTAATAAAGTTACACTGTTTTACATTTACACCCTATCACTGCACCAAGGTTTACTGCATAAATACATTGTTTTATGGTATAGTTATAAAGGTTTAACACGGTAAGCATCAGCGCCGCTTGTGATCTCCTCGTGGTCCCAAGCGTCCGCTACGCTAGTAGCATATCATTACGTTAGTCGGCAGCCTATAGCGTGCCTGCCTGTGATCTCTTGGCCGTGAGCGAACGTGACGCTCGAGCGTCTCGACTACGGCTAAGCGTACCCTTACAGTATACCATACGCCAATAGCGTACTGTGTTCTTTCACCTTTTAGAGGGTTTTAAGTAAGATAAATATTAGGCTTTATCAACACTCAAAAGGTTGATACCATATGGTCGACATGCTCTAAGTTGACTCTGAAAAAAGGTCGACAAATGAATGATGGACAGGTTCAAAAGGTCAACATGGAAATAAATGATCGACACAAAAATGGTCGACATATTTTTCATGTTTTAGTCAACATTTTTAGGATTAGGCACTAGGAAGGGTGAGGTTAGGCTTCTGAAGGGGACGGTTAGACACCAAGGGGGTGGCTAGGGTTAGGCTATAGTATAGGACGGTTAGGGTTAGACACCAGGGGGGCGGCTAGGGATAGGCACTAGGGGCAGGGTTAGGGTTAAATTTGGGCTAAAGTGACAAAAGAAGAAAAAAAAAACACGTCTACCTTTTTTGTGTCTACCATTTCCATATTGACCTTTTGGACCTGTCAACTTTAAGCAATGTCAACTGTTCATCTGTTGACATTTTGACCCTGTTGACAATGTGATGTTGACCTGTTGATTGTCTACGTAGACATTGTCGATCTATTAAATCCACACCTGGGTTAATAAATCAAGCAGTGAAAACAATGGAGAAGTGGACCAGTGGAGAAGTTGCCCAATCAGCTGCTACCTAGAATTGTATAGAATGTACTTGATAAATGCTACCCTAAAGCTACGTGGATGCTATGGGCAACTTCTCCACTCTATTTACTGCTTGATACATAAACCACAAAGTAATTGAAGAGGCGAGTGGATGAAGGTGTTATGTTACGTTTAGATGAAACTGAGATATATTTAAGGGGCAATAAAGTATGGAAACTGCTCAATCAATCTCGTAATACCCCCAGGTGCTGAAAGGGAGGCGTTATTCTAGACAAGAAACAAACTGTGGTTTTCTCCACCACACCAATGGGTATCAGTAACTAGACTTGAAATTTATATGGTAATAGACAATTCAGAGATCTTAGTTACATATATTTGCAAATATATGGTTAATCCTCCAGGCCAACTTTACGACGTCTGATACTGGAGGTCTCTATTCTAAGCTTAAGTACAGAACATGAAACCCCATAAAAGCCAGCGAAGGCCAGCCACCCCGGGGCAGCACACCAGTTAAAGGCTAAGGTGTTAGTGAGTTTTAATAAGAAATAAGCAAAGCTATGTATTAAACATTTTTATTGAATATAATGTCATAGTCTGCTGCTTATGTTGCTCGTGTCACCCTATGCATGAAGGATTGATGATACCAGAGCAGTAAAGCCAGTTACATGAAGTGGGCGTCCATCATTCAGAATGCCGATAGCAGCTTCCCGAGGTCGAAATTCCGACGGATCCCGGTAAGTATTTTAACCCTAACCCAACCCTCCCGCAGCCTAACCCTAACCCCCGACCCCCCCACATCACAGCCTAACCCTAACCTTCACCACCTCTCGCAGGCTAACCCTCCCCCTAGTGCCTAACCCTAACACGTACCCCCCCCCCCCCCCCCCCCCCAGTCTTCTGATTTAGTGGCAGACAGTGTGGCTGTAATATTTGTGTAGAGTCTGACTCCAGATAATCATGTTCATTGTCACTTGTAATAATTGAGATGAAAGGATAAGTCTGTGTTCTCTGATATCAGATTGTGGCGCTAAGAAATATAATGGAGACACAAGGTTTCTCTTTGCAGTCCTTTCAGTCTTCTCTTCTTGTATAATGTGAAGACTGGCTGTAGGCCTATCTGTACACAATTCAAAACTTGAAAATGCAGCTTCATTCCTCCTCTGATAATCAACTCACATGAAATACATGTCAGAAGTTCATTTAATCTGGGATTCAAGCTCAATACAGGAAAAAGATGTGTAAAGTTCACATGCCTCTATATTGTGGTTTCTTGGGCCAGAGAAGACGGTTGTTTGGATTCATTTGGATAAGGTCCATCTTAAAGCAAATGAAAACACACCACAGATATGACTACTTACGGACATCTCCAAGCATCATACTGACCAGAGACGGCCATAGGCATAGGCAAACTAGGCAATTGCCTAGGGCATTTGATATGCCTAGGGGCATCAGCAGCTTCTGCTGATTAAAATGATATGCGGCATGCCTATATTCTGGGTGTAGCATTTCGTATGCAGATACAGCCACAGTCTCACACAGTATATAGGCATGCTGCATATCATTTTAATAAGCAGAAGCTGCTTGTGCATCCTAGCCACATAGCAAAGCAAATAAGATGCATTTTCATAAAAAAGGTGTGCCCGACGTTAGCATTGATGCAAGACTTATGAGGACACATCTGTATCCAAGCAGAGGCAGAGGTCACAGTGTTAGTGGCAGTGTGAGTGCTGTGTGCATGTGAGTGGGTTGGTTGTACAGTAGTGTTCGGAATATGTGTAAGGAGCATTATGTGTGTCATGTAAAAATGCATTAATAATGTGCAACATATGTGTAAGGGGCACTATGTGTGTTGTTATGTGTATAGGGGCACTAATAATGTGCAGCAAATGTGTAGGGCGCACTATGTGTGTCATTATGTGTATAAGGGCATTAATAATGTGTGGCATATGTGTAAGGGACATTATGTGTAAAAGGGCATTAATAAAGGTTGTCATAATGTGTAAGGCGCATTATGTTTATAAGGACATTAATAAGGTGTCTCATATGTGTAAGGGGCATTACTGTGTGGATTTAGGTGTATAAATGCATTACTAATGTGTGGCATTATGTGTATAAGGTGCTCTATTATGTGGTGTTGCATATAGAAAGGGCACTACTGTGTCATCTAATGTGAATAAAGAGCAATAGAATGTGGTGTAATGTGAATAAGGAGCAATTCAGTGTGATGTAATGTGAATAAGGGGCTCTACTGTGAGGAGTAACGTTTATAAGGTAAAGTGATACTGCTGTGAGATGTAATATGAATTATAGACACTATCGCATGATCAAATGTGAATAAAGTTGCAGTACTGTGTGGCGTAAATAAGAATTTACTTACCGATAATTCTATTTCTCGGAGTCCGTAGTGGATGCTGGGGTTCCTGAAAGGACCATGGGGAACAGCGGCTCCGCAGGAGACAGGGCACAAAAGTAAAGCTTTTCCGATCAGGTGGTGTGCACTGGCTCCTCCCCCCACGACCCTCCTCCAGACTCCAGCCAGGTACTGTGCCCGGACGAGCGTACACAATAAGGGAGGAATTTTGAATCCCGGGTAAGACTCATACCAGCCACACCAATCACACCGTACAACTTGTGATCTAAACCCAGTTAACAGTATGATAACAAAAGGAGCCTCTGAAAGACGGCTTCCTACAACAATAACCCGATTTTTGTAACAATAACTATGTACAAGTATTGCAGAATAATCCGCACTTGGGATGGGCGCCCAGCATCCACTACGGACTCCGAGAAATAGAATTATCGGTAAGTAAATTCTTATTTTCTCTATCGTCCTAGTGGATGCTGGGGTTCCTGAAAGGACCATGGGGATTATACCAAAGCTCCCAAACGGGCGGGAGAGTGCGGATGACTCTGCAGCACCGAATGAGAGAACTCCAGGTCCTCTTTTTGCCAGGGTATCAAATTTGTAGAATTTTACAAACGTGTTCTCCCCCGACCACGTAGCTGCTCGGCAGAGTTGTAATGCCGAGACCCCTCGGGCAGCCGCCCAAGATGAGCCCACCTTCCTTGTGGAATGGGCATTTACATATTTTTTGCTGTGGCAAGCCTGCCACAGAATGTGCAAGCTGAATTGTACTACAAATCCAACGAGCAATAGTCTGCTTAGAAGCAGGAGCACCCAGCTTGTTGGGTGCATACAGGATAAACAGCAAGTCAGATTTCCTGACTCCAGCCGACCTGGAAACTATATTTTCAGGGCCCTGACAACATCCAGCAACTTGGAGTCCTCCAAGTCCCTAGTAGCCGCAGGTACCACAATAAGCTGGTTCAGGTGAAACGCTGACACCACCTTAGGGAGAAACTGGGGACGAGTCCACAGCTTTGCTCTGTCCGAATGGACAATCAGATATGGCTTTGTGAGATAAAGCCGCCAATTCTGACACTCGCCTGGCCGAGGCCAGGACCAACAGCATGGTCGCTTTCCATGTGAGATATATCAAATCCACAGATTTGAGTTGTTTAAACCAATGTGATTTTAGGAATCCCAAACTACGTTGAGATCGCCCAGTGCCACTGGAGACATCAAAAGGGGGTTGTATATGCAGTACTCCCTTAACAACTTCTGGACTTCAGGAACTGAAGCCAATTTCTTTCTGGAAGAAAATCGACCGGTCGAAATTTGAACCTTAATGGACCCCAATTTGAGACCCATATACACTCCTGTTTGCAGGAAATGTAGGAATTAACCTAGTTGAAATTCTTCCGTGGAGCCTTCCTGGCCTCACACCATGGAACACATTTTCACCTAAGCAGTGATAATGTTGTGCGGTCACCTCCTTCCTGGCTCTGACCAGGGTAGGGATGACCTCTTCCGGAATGCCTTTTTCCCTTAGGATCCGGCGTTCACCCGTCAACGCGGCTGCGGTAAGTCATGGAACAGACATGATTCTTGCTGAATCAAGATCCTTTCTAGTATCTCTTGAAGTTCCGGGTACCAAGTTCTTCTTGGCCAAACCGGAGCCACGAGTATAGTTCTTACTCCTCTCCTTCCTATCATTCTCCATACACTGGGTATGAAAGGCAGAGGAGGGAACACATACACCGACTGGTACACCCACGGTGTTACCAGAGCGTCCCAGCTATTGCCTGAGGGTCTCTAGACCTGGCGCTTCATGTGGGACGCCATCATAACCACCTTTGGTCTTTCCCAACGGTTTACAAACATGTGGAAACTTCCAGATGAAGTTCCCACTTTTCCGGGTGGAATTCATTCATGCTGAGGAAATCTTCCTAGTTGTCCACTCCCGGAATGAACACTGCTGACAGTGTTATCACATGATTTTTCGCCCAGCGAAGAATCCTTGCTGTCATTGCCCTCCTGCTTCTTGTGCCGCCCCGTCTGTTTACGTGGGCGACTGCCATGATGATGTCCTACTGGATCAGCACCGGTTGACTTTGAAGCAGAGGTCTTCCTAGGCTCAGAGCATCCTAAATTGCCCTTAGCTCCAGTATATTCATGTGGAGAGAAATCTCCAGACTTGACCACACTTCCTTGGAAATTTCTTCCCTGTGTGACTGTTCCCCAGCCTCTCAGACTGGCATCCGTGGTCACCAGAACACAGTCCTGAATGCTGAATGTGCTGCCCTCTAGAAGATGAGCACTCTGCAGCCCCCACAGAAGAGACACCCTTGTCCTTGGAGACAGGGTTATCCGCTGATGCATCTGAAGATGCGATCCGGACCATTCGTCCCGCAAATCCCCCTGAAAAGTTTTTGCGTGAGATCTGCCGAATGGAATCGCTTCGTAAGAAGCCACCATTTTTCCCAGGACTCCTGTGCATTGATGCACTGATACTTGGCCTGGTTTTAGGAGGTTTCTGACTAGGTCGGATAACTCCCTGGCTTTCCCCTCCAGGAGAAATACCTCTTTCTGGACTATGCCCAGAATCATTCCTAGGAACAGCAGACGTATCATCGGAAAACAGCTGCGATTTTTGGAATATTTAGAATCCACTCGTGCTGTCGTAGAACTACTTTAGATAGTTCTTTTCCGACCTCCAACTGTTCTCTGGAAACTTGCCCCTTTCAGGATATCGTCCAAGTAAGGGATAATTAAGATGCCTTTCTTCTTTTAAGAATCATCTTTTCGGCCATTACCTTGGTAAAGGCCCGGGGTGCCGTGGATAATTCAACGGCAGCGTCTGAAACTGATATTGACAGTTCTGTATCACGAACCAGAGGTACCCTTGTTGAGAAGGGCAAATTTGGACATGGAGGTAATCCTTGATGTCCAGGGACACCATATAGTCCCCTTTTTTCCGGTTCTCTATCACTGCTCTGAGTGACTCCATCTTGATTTGACCCTTTTTATGTAAGTGTTCAAAGATTTCAGATTTAGACTATGTCTCACCAAGCCGTCTGGCTTCAGTACCACAATATAGTGTGGAAGACTAATACCCTTTTCCTTGTTGTAGGAGGGGTACTTTGATTATCACCTGCTGGAAATACAGCTTGTGAATTTTTTCCCAATACTGCCTCCCTGTCGGAGGGAGCCGTTGGTAAAGCAGGCTTCAGGAACCTGCGAGGAAAAAATGTCTCGACTCTCCAATCTGTACCCCTGGGATAATACTTGTACGATCTAGGGGTCAACTTGCGAGTGATCCCACTGCGCGCTGAGACTCTTGAGACTACCCCCCCACCTCACCTGAGTCCGCTTGCACGGCCCCAGCGTCACGCTGAGGACTTGGCAGACGCGGTGGAGGGCTTCTTTTCCTGGGAAGGGGCTGCCTGCTGCAGTCTACTTCCCTTTCCTCTATGTCTGGGCAGATATGACTGGCCTTTTGCCCGCTTGCCCACATGGGAAACGGAAGGATTGAGGCTGAAAAGACAGTGTCTTTTTCTGCTGAGATGTAACTTGGGGTAAAAAGGTTGGATTTCCCAGCTGTAGCCGTGGCCCCCAGGTCCGATGGACCGACCCCAAATAACTCCTTCCCTTTATACGGCAATACTTCCATGTGCCGTATGGGATCTGTATCACCTGACCACTGTCGTGTCCTGGGAGATATGGACAACGCACTTATCTTGATGCCAGAGTGCAAATATCCCTCTGTGCATCTCGCATACATATATATAGAATGCATCCTATTAAATGCTCTATATCAATAAAATATTTTTAGTCAGGGAATTCGACCAAGCCAACCCAGCACTGCATCTCCAGGCTGATGGCGATCGCTGGTCGCAGTATAACCACCGTATGTGTGTATATAATTTTTAGGATATTTTTCCAGCTGCCTATCAGCTGGCTCCTTGAGGGCGGCCGTATCTGGAGACGGTAACGCCACTTGATAAGCGTGTGAGCGCCTTATCCACCCTAAGGGGTGTTTCCCAACGCGCCCTAACTTCTGGCGGGAAAGGGTATAACGCCAATATTTGCTATCGGGGTAAACCCACGCATCATCACACACTTCATTTTATTTTATCTGATTCAGGAAAAACTACAGGTAGTTTTTTCACTCCCACATAATACCCTTTTTTGTGGTACTTGTAGTATCAGAAATATGTAACACCTCCTTCATTGCCCTTAACGTGTGGCCCTAATGAGGAATACGTTTGTTTATTCACCGTCGACACTGGATTCAGTGTCCGTGTCTGTGTCTGTGTCGACCGACTGAGGTAAATGGGCGTTTTTTTAAAAACCCCTGACGGTGTTTCTGAGACGCCTGGACCGGTACTAATTGTTTGTCGGCCGTCTCATGTCGTCAACCGACCTTGCAGCGTGTTGACATGTTCACGTAATTCCCTAAATAAGCCATCCATTCCGGTGTCGACTCCCTAGAGAGTGACATCACCATTACAGGCAATTTCTCCGCCTCCTCCAACATCGTCCTCATACATGTCGACACACACGTACCGACACACAGCACACACACCTGGAATGCTCTGACAGAGGACAGGACCCCACTAGCCTTTTGGAGAGACAGAGGGAGAGTTTGCCAGCACACACCAAAAAACGCTATAATTACATAGGGACAACCTTATATAAGTGTTTCTCCCTAATAGCATCTTTATATATATATTTATATCGCCAATTAGTGCCCCCCTCTCTGTTTAAACCCTGTTTCTGTAGTGCAGTGCAGGGGAGAGCCTGGGAGCCTTCTCTCCAGCCTTTCTGTGAGAGAAAAAATGGCGCTGTGTGCTGAGGAGATAGGCCCCGCCCCTTTTCCGGCGGGCTCGTCTCCCGCTCTTTAGTGAAGTTTGGCAGGGGTTAAATATCTCCATATAGCCTCTGGGGGCTATATGTGAGGTATTTTTAGCCAGTATATAGGTTTACATTTGCCTCCCAGGGCGCCCCCCCCCCAGCGCCCTGCACCCTCAGTGACAGCGTGTGAAGTGTGCTGAGAGGAAAATGGCGCACAGCTGCAGTGCTGTGCGCTACCTTTAGAAGACTGTCAGAGTCTTCAGCCGCCGATTCTGGACCTCTTCTAACTTCAGCATCTGCAAGGGGGCCGGCGGCGCGGCTCCGGTGACCATCCAGGCTGTACCTGTGATCGTCCCTCTGGAGCTGATGTCCAGTAGCCAAGAAGCCAATCCATCCTGCACGCAGGTGAGTTCACTTCTTCTCCCCTCAGTCCCTCGTTGCAGTGATCCTGTTGCCAGCAGGACTCACTGTAAAATAAAAAACCTAAGCTAAACTTTCTCTAAGCAGCTCTTTAGGAGAGCCACCTAGAATTGCACCCTTCTCGGCCGGGCACAAAAATCTAACTGGAGGAGGGTCGTGGGGGGAGGAGCCAGTGCACACCACCTGATCGGAAAAGCTTTACTTTTGTGCCCTGTCTCCTGCGGAGCCGCTGTTCCCCATGGTCCTTTCAGGAACCCCAGCATCCACTAGGACGATAGAGAAATTGGAATTGGTGTTACTATTGTGTGGCCATGCCCCTTGCCAACAAAAACACACCCCTTTTTCTAAGGGGTTTTATGGGACCAGGCTTCCTGCACAGAGCAAGTGAAGCGGTGTTCCTAATTTTGCAGCAGTGCCGTAACTAGCTATGGGCGAGCGGGGCTTTTCACACAGCGCAATGCAATGTGAGGCGGAAAAATCTCCGCACGCACCCGCCGGGCCTCGCCACACTACCGCCCGCCAGCCAGCCATCACTGCCAGTTATCTGCAGCGCTGCGGCTGCCCGAGGAGGAGAGCACCCAAGCTCCGGCTCCCTCTCTGACTGATATCAGCAGCGAACTGCAGTTGAATGCCTGCACGCTCCGCTCCCTCTGTCCGGACTCCCGAGACCTAGTGCCGGGCATAATGAGGAAGCTGTGCTGCGCTGGGCACTTCTCCCTGTCCCCCACCGCAGCGCACTCTATGGAAGCCAGTAATGCCGCCGGCGCCAGACTTGAGTCCGTGGGGGACATACAAAGCGCAGCAAGAACCCGCAGCCTCCATCCCCCGCTGTCCATATCGACACAGTGACTGGCTGTGGTGAGTCCCTCCTCCATCATAACTTATGTCTGGCCCACAGTTTATATGCGAGACTCTGCTGCCGTAATTTGTAAAAAGGGGGACGCTGTCTGCCGTAATGTGTAAAAAGGGGGGCTCTGCTGCCATAATGTGTAAAAGGGAGCTCTGTGGCTATGCCCCTTCCCCATGAAGCCACGCCCCTACATTTTTTGTGTACGACTAGAGAGCACACTGGCCCTGTCTTGTATATGGGGGGGGGGGGGGTCCCCGATGCTGTTTCTTGCACACAGCGCTAAAATGTCTAGTTACGGCACTGTTTTGCAGTGCACCAAAATGAATTCCTTTTGCTGTGCAAGATTGGTTACATTAGATAAATGGGCGCAGAGGGTGTTCTTTCTGTACATGGAACCTGTTTGGCAGCTCCATGTTGCACTTCAGTGGGAAAGGGCAAAAACATGACACAACCCAACAAAGTTTATAGAAAGTGGCGTTACATAAAGACATCAGGGCAGAAAGTGGATGGGCACCTAGGACTGTGTTGCATCTGGGTACGCGAATGCAGTGGTCTACAACTAAGCTACAATGAATTACAGTGCATTGTGCCCATAGTCATTGCAATGCTGGAGCTTAGAACTGCACAGAGCAGAGGCGGAACTACCGCCAGTGCAACCAGTGCGTTGCACTGGGGCCCGCCTCTGTCCAGGGGTACCAAAGCATGTAATGAGTCAAACTGACTCATTACATGCCGCTGTGTGCTGCGAGCAACTGCTGTTCGCAGCACACAGCCGCCCGGACAGGAGAGAAGAACAGCACAGTGGCACGGGGGGGGGGAGGAGGAGGAGGAGGAGGAAGGTGGAGGAGGGAGCCGCAGCAGCGCTGTTTCATTAATTGAGGCACTGCTGCTGCTGTCCCTCTGTTTCACTATAGGCTGTCTTCCGCCGCTGTGAAGCGCATCCCAGCATTCACAGCGGCGGAGAACAGCCTATAGTGAAGCAGAGGGACAGCAGCAGCAGTGCCTCCACCAATAACACAGCGCTGCTACGGCTCCCTCCTCCACTTCCCTCCTCCTCCTTCTCTCCTGCCCGGGATACCTGCCAGCTGCACCAAGGAGCCTGAGCCAGCGGAGAGGGTAAGTATAATGCTTTCTTTCTTTCTTTCTTTCTTTCTTTCTTTCTTTCTTTCTTTCTTTCTTTCTTTCTTTCTCGGGACTGTCTGCCGTAATGTGTAACAAGGGCACGCTGTCTGCCGTAATGTGTAAAAAGGGCACTCTGTCTGCCGTAATGTGTAGCAAGGGCATGCTGTCTGCTGTTATGTGTAAAAAGGGCACGCTGTCTGCCGTTATGTGTAAAAAGGGGACGCTGTCTGCCGTTATGTGTAAAAAGTACACGCTGTCTGCCGCTATGTGTAAAAAGGGCATGCTGTCTGCCGTTATGTGTAAAAAGGGGGACGCTGTCTGCCGTAATGTGTAAAAAGGGGAAGCTGTCTGCCGTAATGTGTAAAAAGGGGAATCTGTCCGCTGTAAGGTGTAAAAGGGTCTCTACCTGGTGTAGTGGTGCTACTGTGCGGCGTAATTTGAATAATGGAGACTACTGTGCACTGTTTTATGAATTGGTATTATTTTGTGGCCACACCCCTTCCCCACGAAGCCACGCCCCTATGTATTTTTGGACGTGCCTACGGCGTGCACTGCCCCTGTTTTGCATGCTGGGGTGGGGCTCCGATGCAGTTTTTTGCACACAGTGCTAAAATGTCTAGTTACGGCACTGTTGCTAGGTATCCATTTATCTGGCCCTGAGCAGGTCCCCCTCACCAGATCCTCTCCAGGGGTGAGGGGGTGGACTTGGATGGGATGGGGGGGGCCCAAAGCATTTTGTCGCACCTGGGCCCCCCGCTCGCTAGTTCCGCCACTGGCACAGAGAATTACACAAGTTGTTCTCTGGAAGGGAACGTGTTTGTTTCTCACACATTCTGTTTTTCTACTTGTGATTGTTCTAGTTTTTGCCTGTGTGTGTTTATGGGTCATATTAATTGCTAAACTGCCACTAAGTGGATGGGAGAATCCCTGGAGTGCTGTGAGGATGTAGAAGGGAAAACAGGAAAGTGATGGAAGCTCTGCCAGCCCCCTGGCTTTGTTTCTGTCACATAGTTCTAGAAAAGGCATATCATAGCTATACACCCACATCTATCATGTACTGTCTGGAAGTAAATTACTTATTCTGACTGTTTCTGGCAATGTTTGCAGTTTTGAATTGTAAATGCACAATCTATCTACCTGAGGCAGGCATGCTGTAGAATAGTGTTTTTCTACCACTGTGCCGTGGTACACTAGTGTGCCCTGAGCAGTCTCCAGGTGTGCCGCCATAGAAGCAGAGCCAGGCCTGTCAGTGTTTTGCCGCTACTGAGGCCCTGGAACGATCATTACTGGTGGGTTTAGTGGTTGCAGAGCCAGTTCTAATTTTGGGCCCGGGCAGTGTTGGGCTCTTCTGGCACCATGCATCACCATTATATTTGAATGTGTCTTGGCAATATTTAAATCTTGTTCTGTGTGCCGCGAGTTGTAAAAGGTTGAAAATCTCTGTGCTACAGTGTCGTCACCATGTTGTTATAAAACGCCACAAAAACGCAAAAGACGTGCATTGGTGGACGGGACTGCTGCAGGGGCCCCACTTTGCTACCACTCCCCAGTATGCCTGTGCTGTAGCCAGTGGCAGTGGTGCCATCTTCCCAGTGATCTCTTTGGGAAGATGGCGCTGCACATAGAAAGCAAAGACCCTGGCACTGCCCCTGATTGGCTACTGGTCCGTGAGCTCTGATTGGCTCACGAACCGGTGCCTGGTTTAAGATACCCACGCCACCGCCAGAGACCAGTCTGAGGAGCTGGAGAGGCGTGCGCTGCACTCTTCTACCTTCGCTGCAAGCACGGTGATCGGGCCGCAAAAGGATGCGGTAGGGGCGGCGAGTTTGACACCCCTGCCCTAGAGTATCAGAATCTGTGTCACGGCACCCCTAGACCAAAGTTTCTTAGTGAAAAATTCAGAAAAATATATAAAATGAAGTAAATTGTGTTTATAATATGTCATCCTTAGGTTCAGTTATGTGGTGAAGGACTGGTTTTGCCAATTAAATTAAGTATAAATAAATGGAATTGGTCGTGGACTACCAAACTACGGCACCACTGCAGGGCCATCGTTTCGTATAGGCTCAGTGGGCTCTTGGCCCTAGGCTGACAGCTGAGGGTCCCCTCTTTCCAGGGGTACCAGATTTTTGAAAATCGGCCCTATGGAACCGGAGATATCCGACTTCAAAGCAGTGGTCCCTATACAAGCCTGTTAGTTGCTCTTCCCAGCCAGAGGGTTTATTTACTAATATTCATCCTATGCGTAACCAGCCTTGGGCTGTTTGAGCCGGTCCTGGTTGTAAAAATACAGGGATAAAATTGTGTAGGGTTCCCCAATATTTAAACAACCAGCACTGGGCTCTGCGTCCGGTCCTGGTTCAAAAAATACGGGGGACAAAACACGTAGGGGTCCCTCGTATTTTTTAAACCAGCACCGGGCTCCACTAGCCAGAGAGATAATGCCACAGCCGGGGGACACTGTTATACTGGTCCCTGCGGCCGTGGCATTACCCCCAGAACTAGTCACCCCTGGCCAGGGTACCCTGAAGGAGTGGGGACCCCTTAAATCAAGGTGTGTGTCCCCCACTCCAGCCACCCAAGGACCAGGGGTGAAGCCCAAGGCTGTTCCCCCCATCCGTGAGCGGAAATGAGAGACTGATAGCCATGTGTAAAAATAAAGAATATTTTTGTGTGTGGAAGAACTACAAGTCCCAGCAAGCCTCCCCCGCAAGCTGGTACTTGGAGAACCACAAGTACCAGCAATAACGTGCCCGCAGGTACCTGTAGTTCTATTACAAAAAAATACCCCCAAAAAAACTACACACACACCATGACAGTACAACTTTATTTACACACATTTACACACTCACATACTTACCTACCTCCAACGCTGCGATTCGAGTCCCCTTGTCCAGTAGAATCCACGGATTACCTGTAAAAATAAAATTATACTTACAAACAATCTAGTGTAGATCGGTCCTCTTCTTTAACTTTGTAATCCAGGGACTTGTTTAAAATAAAAAAAACGAAAAACCTGAACCACGCACTTAAAGGGGTTCCATGTTTACACATGGAACCCCTTTCCCCGACTGGCAGGACCCCCCGTGACTTCTGTCAGTGAAGGTCCCGCCAGCCAGTGTGCGCCACGTCATGGCGCTCCCTGATTGGGTGGGTAGGTATGTGAGTGTGTAAGTGTGTGTAAATAAAGTTGTACTGTCACGGTGTGTGTTTAGTGGGGTTTTTTGTGTATTTTTTGTAGTAGAACTACAAGTACCAGCGGGCACGTTATTTTCCCCGCATGCTGGTACTTGTTGTTCTCCAAGTACCAGCTTGCGGGAGAGGCTTGCTGGGACTTGTATTTCTTCTACAAAAAAAACAAAAACAATATTCTTTATTTTTACACAAAGGCTATCAGCCTCCCATCCACCGCCCACGGATGGGGGGGACAGCCTCGGACTTCACCCCTTGTCCTTGGGTGGCTGGAGGGGGGGACCCCTTGATTTAAGGCTCATGGAGCCCGGTGCTGGTTTAAAAAATACGGGGGACCCCTACATCTTTTGTCCCCCGTATGTTTTGAACCAGGACCGGACGCAGAGCCCGGTGCTGGTTGTTTAAATATCGGGGAACCCTACACAATTTTCCCCCTGTATTTTTACAACCAGGACCGGCTCAAAGAGCCCAAGGCTGGTTATGCTTAGGAGGGGGGACCCCATGCAATTTTTTTAAATAATTTTTAACCTAAACAGACCCATTCCCACAGACAAGCATGCACGGATCTCACTGATCAGTGCATGACTATCCAAACACGGCAGGAAAAAGCAGGTCTATTTTTTTGCTGCTTTTTTTTACGATTAGCAAAAAAATACAACCGCAATTGAACATTCAGGGACAAACACCAAAATACGAATGAATAGTAAATTCCCGTGTTGTATGAACAAACAGCCGCGTTTGACCGATGGTCTATTCATTCCTATTTCTGCTCTCTGCCATGAAAACCATTACGAATAGACCCAACACTGCAGAGATTTGTGCTTAGTAAATTCCCGTGTTGCCACTTAGAAAAAAAAACAAATTTGGACAAAATCAGGACTTTAGTAAATAAACCCCCAGATAACTCAGATTCTGTCTGACTTAGAGTTTTTCTGAGGGAATACTCCAAAAGCTGGGACTCTCCCCTTTCAGTTGACACTGGCAGCTTGTCTCCACTATACCCAGAACCAGAGATATCGGCCTTCAAGCAGCTGGTCCCTTCTACAGCTCCACACGCCTAATATGCAGTTTTATATTTTTGTTGGTGGATTGCTCTGGCTACTGAAGTCTGATCCCCAAGTCCCCAGTACCTCCTGACTGGTGGGACTCTATAGTTTTTTTTTTATCCCATTAAAGCTAAGAAATCTATTTCCAGGAACTGGAGATATCTGCAGTAAAGCAAGCTGCCCTGACCCCCGGAAAATGATGAATATTAAGCCCACTCCACTATCCACCCCATCCCTATGTATTAAACACCCCCTACCACCCTGGAAGTCATGTACCGGGGCCCCTTCATTCAGCACAATGTCCCCTTCTACAGTTTAGTGTTCTCCTTCCCGCCCCATTTGTGCAGTAAAGGAGTAATTAGCAGAAATTATTTCTCCAGGTCCTACATGCTGAACGAAAGATAGAACCCCCCTACCCCCCGCGGGACATCAAAGCTGCCGCTGATAGCACCCCCACCCCTACCGCTGATGGGTGGATAGGGGCCCCAGTGCATTGCTGTGCCCAGGGGCCTACACTGCTGTTAAGACGGCTCTGACCACTGCAATGCCCCCTTACCCCCCCCCCCTTTTCTGAGGCACCCCAGGGTGTCACGGCCCCCGGTTTGGAAACAACTGCCATAAAATAAACTTTTTTTTTTTAACTACATATAATACACCTTAAATCTCAGTTCCTATAAGGTTTTAAATCCTTGTATACCGTAAACTACACAAATTTGAAAATCCTACACCAGGCACAAGTAGTCATTCAGATGCGTTGGGTATGGTTGACCGACGTCGGGATCCCGGCCACCAGAATGCCTGCAGGCGGCAAGCGAAACGAAGCCCATTGCTGCGGGCTTCACGCTGTGGGCTCGGTGGCTTGCTGCGCTTGCCACAGGTTCTATTCCCACTTTATGTGTGTCATGGACACCAAGTAGTGGGAATAGTCCTCGGCCCCCTGCCAGCATTCTGGTGGCCGGAACCTCGGTGGCGGTATGCTGACCACCGGGATGGGGACTACATCCCATTGAGATGACTATGTGGGAGTTTTATCATTATTATCTTATTTGTATGTAAAAAGTGTTGAAAAGGGTGAGCGTTACTGCGCAGATTCCATACTGTTCCTTCAGGGAGGCTTTACTCCCTATACCAAGATGGCTGCTGACCTAAATACTGCACATAAGTGCGGCGCCATCTTGTCAGTGTCTTAGAGTATCACAGTGGGAGACTTAACTCCTCAGAGACTTTCCAGTGATCCTGCACTGCTACCTGTTGCATACACTCATCAGCTGGGGAGCCGAATGACACCCCTCTCATCTCAACCTCCGCTCAGTGAGAACCAGTGTGTAATAGTGATTAAGTGGGATTCATATAAATATTTTATGCAATTCACAATATGAGCTTACCATCTTCAGAGTGTTGGAGAATTATTATACATTTTTTTTTTTTTTGGTCAGATACATTTTGAAATAATAAAAAAAATATATATAACTGGACCCTCTATTGTTATTATCCCCTCAGCTCACTTTAAAATAGTTATAAAGGAGAAAATTTATCTAAAAGCAATTATAGAGTAAGGGTGTGTACACACGGTGAGATATTTTCTTTCGATTTTGACTACATAGTCAAAATCGCAAGAAAAGTTAGTGCAGATCGCAAGGTGAAAGTTACCTTGTGATCCCGATGCGCGGTCCCGCCAGGTCGGCATCGCAAGAAAAGATAGACTGTGCAGGCAAGTCAATCTTTGCTAGATCGGTGTACTATCTAGTTCATCTCACATGTCAATGACATCTCACATAAGACAAAATCTCACATAAGCCAAAATCATAAGCACACATAGTCCATATCTCAAGAAAAGTTAGTCAAAATCTGTGCTATCTGGGCTCCGGAGAGTTCAAGGGAAATCGCAAGTGAAAATCGGGCATAGCAAGGATCTCACCGTGTGTACACACCCTAAGACCATTTTCCTTACTGTGTAAGCTGCAAACTAGGTGTCCTGTTAGTTGCTTTTCATTTTACCCTTTTATGCCTTACTGCAATGTTTTACTTATCGCATAGTGTAATCTATGTAGTGCACACAACATGGCTGCCTCACCTGGTACTCTCTTGTGTAGAATAAACAATGCATGGTTCTGAACTCTCCTAATATATTTGTCTCCCCAAATATGTGTAATTTCTTCACCTTTTGAGATAATTAATTTATAAAGACAACTTCAAGCAAAATATATTTAAAAAATAAATGTTTATTTTTATTTTAAGTAAAATGTAGCCTGTTTTTGTTCTACTTCTTCTTCTTTGTCTTCTTATGATGATTATGATTATTATTATAATTATTATTATTATTTTGTCATTATCAATATTACTGTATACTCTGCATTCTAAAATAGGGAATTTCAGACTAAGATTGGTCCAGTAATCTTACAAACTTGTCCTATAAGAGGAACAAGATGGCGGGAGCCTCGTGACTCATGAAGAGTCATCCTTCAGCACTCAGGAGAGGAAAAACCCCCTTGTGGAGGAAACCTCTGGGGACCCATGGCTGAAGGACTGCCCGTCCCTCTAGGCATTAAGAGACTATGCAGAGTTTGTCCAGACCACCCGCCCACCAACTAACCTTGCCTAACCCAGTTATCCCTTCTGTCGCCTCAAATCTGCTATTTTGACCTATTTACCCGGCCGGAGAAAAACGCACCTATACGTCAATGGTGAGAGAGTGAAAAAAGAGAGCAAGAGATGAGTGGGAGTGAGGTGGGAGGGTGGGGGGGAGGGGGACAGTCATAACCACCATAGCATTCATTTCTGACACTAACAGGGATTACAACTGTACAAATGTTGCCATTCTCGTCGTGGCTACATCTTACGGCAATTGCACCTTGTTAGTCGCGACCGCACCGCGTACGTCTGGACGTCTAAGACGTGTGTGTGCCCCATTCGCATGGATGGGAGCGGCAAATGCCGCAGATCGGCACGGCTAGACACAGGCGTGCATAGCTGCGTCAAGGGTGCACATTTCCCTCAGATGTAGCCATGATCAGCATGGCTTCATCTGTATATAGTATTGGATAAAAACAAAAGTAATGATTAAAGCACAATTTATTTCTCTTACATCTCTGCACATTAATAAAAATGGATCAGCCTGCAACACTGGCACACTGGGATTTAGGCAGAGAGAGAGAGAGTAAAGGATTTAATTTGCAACATTATAGGCTCACAAAACAACTCCAAGGAGATTTCATAGGTGCAGCCGCACATAAAGGATTTCATTAGGAACATTATAGGCCCATCTAGACAGCGCTCTTCAAATATCTCCAATGGCCCATTTGCAGCCACTTGTGGATGTTAACTAACGGCACTGTCCCAGTAGGTGTGAGATTTTGTTTTTATCCAATACTATGCTATCCCCAAGGTCATAAGTCATATATTATAATAGTCATGCTAAAAGGGGATCGGTATGAAATACCTCCAATCAAAATCCCGACGTTCAAAATCCCGACACCAATTGACCGATGGTCAAAATCCCGACAAGGTCAAAATCCCGACATGGACAAAATACCGACATTTAAAATACCGACAAGGTCAAAATACCGACATGTAAAATGCAGACAGGTCAAAATACCGACATGCATTTATTGTTGTTTTTTTGTGTGTATGTCGACATAAGTCAACATGGACACCATATAAAGTGTACCGCATCCCCTCGCATGGCTCGTTGCGCTCGCCATGCTTCGGGCACGGTGCCTCGCTGCTCTCGGCACACTATTATATTCCCCCTCCAGGTCCACTGGGATGGTAAAGTATGAACAAGTCGGTTTCAATGAAAAAAATCATGAAAAACTCACGTCGGTATTTTGACCTGTCGGCATTTTACATGTCGGTATTTTGACCTTGTCGGCATTTTAAATGTCGGAATTTTGTCCATGTCGGGATTTTGACCATCGGTCAATTGGTGTCGGGATTTTGAACGTCGGGATTTTGATTGGAGGTAAACTGACTGCATCCCGCTAAAAGTCTGCCGACGATTCGAACTAAGCTGCTCTTATCTTTGTCCAGTCACTAACCTTCTACCAGTGTGCTATGCCGTGCCAGGCCTCTGACAGCATATGCAAGAGACAGCAACAGCACAGCCCTGATACAGGCAGTTGCCATTATGACATCACAGCAGGACCTCACACAGGGCCGGTGCTAGGGTGTTCGGCGCCCTCCTGCAAACTATAAATTTTCGCCCTCCCTCCCATACAAAAGGGGTGTGATCTCACAAGCAAGAGTTGTGACCACACAATAGTACCAACATTTCAAATTACACCACTCAGTAGCATAATCTTATTCACACTACAAGTAGTGTTCCTTATTCACATTTCAACAGACAGTAGTGACCCTTACTCACGTTAGACTACACAGTAGTACTCCGTATACATGATGCCACTTACACATAATCCCCACAGTAGTGCCTAGGGTTGCCAGATCATCCCTTTAATCCTGGAGACCTATGAATAATACAGGTTCTGTGGCTGATTAAATTTAAGTCTGCATTCCACCTGGTTCTAATCAGCCACAAAACCTGTGTAAATCTCCAGGATTAAAGGGATGATCTGGCAACCCTAGTAGTGCCCCTTATACTCGCAATAACCCACAGTAGTAGTGCCTCTTAAACGTAATGGCCATGGGAAGGAGGGGGTGCAATGATGTGTGGGGCCTAGGAACATGTGCACACAGGAGCATGCCAAGACAAAGGCCTGCACCGCCTTCCCCATCCGACGCTCACCTGCATTCAGTGCCTCTGAGGTACGGACTCACTGGTGGTGGCTGCGGCTGATCTCCAGCCGAGCCTGGCTGCTGCTAGTTGGGGGCATGCGCTGAGCGGCAGCTGCTCAGCAAATACATGCAGGAAGGAGCGGGGGAGCAGGCCGAGCTCAGCACTCAGTGGCAGGGCCGGATTAAGCTTTCAGGGGGCCCAGGTCATGTAAAACATGGAGCCCTTCTCATCTTGTAAACGCAGCCCCACTAGCTGTTCCCGGTGTGTGTGACTCCTTTCCCTGCACCTCCATCAGGCAGCAGTGGGGAGGAAGCTGAAGCCTTCTTTTGGGCAGCATACAAGCCTAGCAGCAGAAATCTGAAGGCAGGGTACATGATTTGTGCGTACTGTGTTGTACTTGTGTTGTACATAAGATTTTTTTTTATTGTCCCATATTGCATATGGATACAGAATGGGCTGTTTCACAAAGCCTTGTTCAATTATTTTAATATACAGTATTATTAATTCTGAAATTGAATCCAGGGCTGACTACTCCCAATGAAAGGATGTCCAAGGATAAGCCCCTTCAATAAAAGAGACATTCAAAATGAGACCTCAGATCTGTGGGGCGGCCCAATACGTCTACTCACCCTCCTCCACTTACTACTGCTGCGCCACGCTCCCTTCCATCTCTGGCAGCGGCTCTGTGCGAGCACACTTTCACTGCAATGAAACATGATTGGTGGATAGCATTAGCCATCCACCAATCACTGATATGATTCTCTCATGACTGTGATTGGTGGATGATCGGTGCCATCCACCAATCAACACTGCTAGCACCCGGCGATCTGAATGTGGACATTGACAATGACTGGCCCGGGTGTCTGCGGTGCCCCTCTCTCTCTAGGTGCCGCTTCCAGCAAGGAGGAGGTAGAGAGGGGGAGCCGTTCTTCATGTTGCCGGTGCCGCTGACCGCTATACAGCGTGACAGGCAGGCGCAGCGGCAGCAACAGCAGGGTTGTTGCAGAGCGGGGAGAGCGCCTCTCCAGGTCTGCGCCTCCCTGCATTGCGGACCCTGCTGAGCGGTTAGCGCCGGCACTGAGCTCACACACCCCACCAGACCGGCTAAGACTGGTTATTTCTGGTTTGGAGGCCCTTGTCTTTTACATGACTGATCTAAGGGAAATGTGATTTCACTTATTATTTAAAACTATAACATGAGAAAAGTTTTATTACTACCATTTGCCCGCAGTTTTGCTTGCTTAGTGGCATCTAATATTGTGATGCATATTTTATATTGTACACATAGGGCCTGATTCAGGTTGGATCGCAATAAGCGATCCAATGGCAAAAATTGCTAAGAGGATGCGGGCTCATGTGCAGGGCCCGTCCTGCACATGCACCCGCATTTTCTGCAGCACGCTGTAGAAAATGCGTTTGCCTCTGCCTGTCAATGAGGCAGAGACGGTCACGGGGTGGCAATGCTGCATTTCCAAGGCGGAGATGGAGCATTGGGGGGACAAAGCTTTAAAACAGGGGCGGCAACGGAGAAACAGGGGGCGTGGTCGGGGCAGCTGCATGACATCACATGCAGCCTATGCAATAACAGATATGGGGGGTAATTCTGAGTTGATCGCAGCAGGAACTTTGTTAGCAGTTGGGCAAAACCATGGGGGTCATTCCGAGTTGTTCGCTCGGTAAATTTCTTCGCATCGCAGCGTTTTTCCGCTTAGTGCGCATGCGCAATGTTCGCACTGCGACTGCGCCAAGTAAATTTGCTATGCAGTTAGGAATTTTACTCTCGGCTTTTTCATCGTTCTGGTGATCGTAATGTGATTGACAGGAAGTGGGTGTTTCTGGGCGGAAACTGGCCGTTTTATGGGAGTGTGTGAAAAAAACGCTACCGTTTCTGGGAAAAACACGGGAGTGGCCGGAGAAACGGAGGAGTGTCTGGGCGAACGCTGGGTGTGTTTGTGACGTCAAACCAGGAACGACAAGCAGTGAACTGATCGCAGATGCCGAGTAAGTCTCGAGTTACTCAGAAACTGCACAGAGATGTCTTATCGCAATATTGCGAATCTTTCGTTCGCAATTTTAAGATGCTAAGATTCACTCCCAGTAGGCGGCGGCTTAGGGTGCAAAGCTGCTAAAAGCAGCTTGTGAGCGAACAACTCGGAATGAGGGCCCATGTGCACTGCAGGGGAGGCAGATTTAACATGTGCAGAGAGAGTTAGATTTGGGTGGGGTGTGTTCAATCTGCAATCTAAATTGCAGTGTAAAAATAAAGCAGCCAGTATTTACCCTGCACAGAAACAAAATAACCCACCCAAATCTAACTCTCTCTGCACATGTTATATCTGCCTCCCCTGCAGTGCACATAGTTTTGCCCAACTGCTAACAAAGTTCCTGCTGCGATCAACTCAGAATTACCCCCATGGTTGCGGTCCTCCTGCGAGCGCCTGACATGCTGGGCGGACTAGCCTTGTGCTGGGCGTCCCCCCACATGTCAGAGAATCTGATGGTAGATGTGCTAACTTTAGCACATCTGCGATCAGGTCTGAATCACCCCCATGGAACAAAAAAAGGCCCAAATTATGTGATTTTAGTTTTGTTTGTCAAATTTTGAAAACAAAAAAAAAACAAAACCAGTCACGGCGGTTTGGCAAAAATCAAATACAAAGCCGGATGACGAATCAGGGCCAAATCCAGCAAAAATGGTCCTGTGCACATCTCTAGTAATATTCTAAGATCACATTGAGTTTGCTAGCATTGTATGCCTAGGTATGTGCTGATATGAGACATTCCCTTTATCTCCTGTTTGGAGTATTCAGAGGGGATCCGGTCTGAAGATCGACAGTATCTAGGTCGACAATGTTTAGGTCGACCACTATAGGTCGACAGTCACTAGGTCGACATGGATGGAAGGTCGACAGGGTTTCTAGGTCGACATGTGCTAGGTGGACAGGTCTAAAGGTCGACATGAGTTTTTCACATTTTTTTGGGGGGGGGGATTTTTTCATACTTAACGATCCACGTGGACTACGATTGGAACGGTAAAGTGTGCCGATCGAAGCGGTAGCGGAGCGAAGGCACCATGCCCAAAGCATGGCGAGCGAAGCGAGCCATGCGAGGGGACGCGGTGCACTAATTTGGGATCCCGGTCACTTTACGAAAAAAACGACACAAAAAAAACAACAACCTCATGTCGACCTTTAGACCTGTCGACCTAGCACATGTCGACCTAGAAACCCTGTCGACCTTCCATCCATGTCGACCTAGTGACTGTCGACAATATAGTGGTCGACCTAAACATTGTCGACCTAGATACTGTCGATAAAACGAACCACACCCATTCAGAGTTTAATGAATTATTCCTGTAGTTTAGCTGGTCATTCAGAACTTTGGATCAGTGCTACCATATGGTCCCTACTGGTCTGCACATGTGCACTGACGTTGCTTGCTGACTGGTAGCTGCATTAGAAGTTGTTGCATTCCACAGGAGGAGCTAGCTGCATATATCCAGTTTTGCGTTCCACATGAGATGTACAGTTCGAGAGCACCAGTGCCACGTTTTACACATGATACCCTGAGGTTACCGGCAGAGAGGTACATCTCTGCCTGACCGATTACGTGACTGAAGTGTTGAACAGTGTAATTTTTTTTGTGGTTTTTTGTTGCGCTTTGACCTTTGGGACCTTGTGTTAATATTGTTGCTATAGGAAGTGATTCCACTACTCTTGTGTAGAATAAACAATGCATGGTTCTGAACTCTCCTAATATATTTGTCTCCCCAAATATGTGTAATTTCTTCACCTTTTGAGATAATTAATTTATAAAGACAACTTCAAGCAAAATATATTTAAAAAAGAAATGTTTATTTTTATTTTAAGTAAAATGTAGCCTGTTTTTGTTCTACTTCTTCTTCTTTGTCTTCTTATGATGATTATGATTATTATTATTATTATTATAATTATTATTATTATTTTGTAATTATCAATATTACTATATACTCTGCATTCTAAAATAGGGAATTTCAGACTAAGATTGGTCCAGTAATATTACAAACTTGTCCTATAAGAGGAACAAGATGGCGGGAGCCTCGTGACTCATGAAGAGTCATCCTTCAGCACTCAGGAGAGGAAAAACCCCCTTGTGGAGGAAACCTCTGGGGACCCATGGCTGAAGGACTGTCCGTCCCTCTAGGCATTAAGAGACTATGCAGAGTTTGTCCAGACCACCCGCCCACCAACTAACCTTGCCTAACCAAGTTATTCCTTTCTGTCGCCTCAAATCTGATATTTTGACCTATTTACCCGGCCGGAGAAAAACGCACCTATACGTCAATGGTGAGAGAGTGAAAAAAGAGAGCAAGAGATGAGTGGGAGTGAGGTGGGAGGGTGGGGGAGAGGGGGACAGTCATAACCACCATAGCATTCATTTCTGACACTAACAGGGATTACAACTGTACAAATGTAGCCATTCTCGTCGTGGCTACATCTTACGGCAATTGCACCTTGTTAGTCGCGACCGCACCGCGTACGTCTGGACGTCTAAGACGTGTGTGTGCCCCATTCGCATGGATGGGAGCGGCAAATGCCGCAGATCGGCACGGCTAGACACAGGCGTGCATAGCTGCGTCAAGTGTGCACATTTCCCTCAGATGTAGCCATGATCAGCATGGCTACATCTGTATATAGTATTGGATAAAAACAAAAGTAATGATTAAAGCACAATATAATTCTCTTACATCTCTGCACATTAATAAAAATGGATCAGCCTGCAACACTGGCACACTGGGATTTAGGCAGGCAGAGAGAGAGAGAGTAAAGGATTTAATTTGCAACATTATAGGCTCACAAAACTGCTCCAAGGAGATTTCATAGGTGCAGCCGCACATAAAGGATTTCATTAGGAACATTATAGGCCCATCTAGACAGCGCTCTTCAAATATCTCCAATGGCCCATTTGCAGCCACTTGTGGATGTTAACTAACGGCACTGTCCCAGTAGGTGTGAGATTTTGTTTTTATCCAATACTATGCTATCCACAAGGTCATAAGTCATATATTATAATAGTCATGCTAAAAGGGGATCGGTATGAAATACCTCCAATCAAAATCCCGACGTTCAAAATCCCGACACCAATTGACCGATGGTCAAAATCCCGACAAGGTCAAAATCCCGACATGGACAAAATACCGACATTTAAAATACCGACAAGGTCAAAATACAGACAGGTCAAAATACCGACATGCATTTATTGTTGTTTTTTTGTGTGTATGTCGACATAAGTCAACATGGACACCATATAAAGTGTACCGCATCCCCTCGCATGGCTCGTTGCGCTCGCCATGCTTCGGGCACGCTGCCTCGCTGCTCTCGGCACACTATTATATTCCCCCTCCAGGTCCACTGGGATGGTAAAGTATGAACAAGTCGGTTTCAATGAAAAAAATCATGAAAAACGCACGTCTGTATTTTGACCTGTCGGCATTTTACATGTCGGTATTTTGACCTTGTCGGCATTTTAAATGTCGGAATTTTGTCCATGTCGGGATTTTGACCTTGTCGGGATTTTGACCATCGGTCAATTGGTGTCGGGATTTTGAACGTCGGGATTTTGATTGGAGGTAAACTGACTGCATCCCGCTAAAAGTCTGCCGACGATTCGAACTAAGCTGCTCTTATCTTTGTCCAGTCACTAACCTTCTACCAGTGTGCTATGCCGTGCCAGGCCTCTGACAGCATATGCAAGAGACAGCAACAGCACAGCCCTGATACAGGCAGTTGCCATTATGACATCACAGCATGACCTCACACACCCCACCAGACTGGCTAAGACTGGTTATTTCTGGTTTGGAGGCCCTTGTCTTTTACATGACTGATCTAAGGGTAATGTGATTTCACTTATTATTTAAAACTATAACATGAGAAAAGTTTTATTACTACCATTTGCCCGCAGTTTTGCTCGCTTAGTGGCATCTAATATTGTGATGTATATTTTATATTGTACACATAGGGCCTGATTCAGGTTGGATCGCAATAAGCGATCCAATGGCAAAAATTGCTAAGAGGATGCGGGCTCATGTGCAGGGCCCGTCCTGCACATGCACCCGCATTTTCTGCAGCACGCTGTAGAAAATGTGTTTGCCTCTGCCTGTCAATGAGGCAGAGACGGTCACGGGGTGGCAATGCTGCATTTCCAAGGCGGAGATGGAGCATTGGGGGGACAAAGCTTCAAAACAGGGGCGGCAACGGAGAAACAGGGGGCGTGGTCGGGGCAGCTGCATGACATCACATGCAGCCTATGTAATAACAGATATGGGGGGTAATTCTGAGTTGATCGCAGCAGGAACTTTGTTAGCAGTTGGGCAAAACCATGGGGGTCATTCCGAGTTGTTCGCTCGGTAAATTTCTTCGTATCGCAGCGTTTTTCCGCTTAGTGCGCATGCGCAATGTTCGCACTGCGACTGCGCCAAGTAAATTTGCTATGCAGTTAGGAATTTTACTCTCGGCTTTTTCATCGTTCTGGTGATCGTAATGTGATTGACAGGAAGTGGGTGTTTCTGGGCGGAAACTGGCCGTTTTATGGGAGTGTGTGAAAAAACGCTTCCGTTTCTGGGAAAAACACGGGAGTGGCCGGAGAAACGGAGGAGTGTCTGGGCGAACGCTGGGTGTGTTTGTGACGTCAAACCAGGAACGACAAGCAGTGAACTGATCGCAGATGCCGAGTAAGTCTCGAGTTACTCAGAAACTGCACAGAGATGTCTTATCGCAATATTGCGAATCTTTCGTTCGCAATTTTAAGAAGCTAAGATTCACTCCCAGTAGGCGGCGGCTTAGGGTGCAAAGCTGCTAAAAGCAGCTTGCGAGCGAACAACACGGAATGAGGGCCCATGTGCACTGCAGGGGAGGCAGATTTAACATGTGCAGAGAGAGTTAGATTTGGGTGTGGTGTGTTCAATCTGCAATCTAAATTGCAGTGTAAAAATAAAGCAGCCAGTATTTACCCTGCACAGAAACAAAATAACCCACCCAAATCTAACTCTCTCTGCACATGTTACATCTGCCTCCCCTGCAGTGCACATGGTTTTGCCCAACTGCTAACAAAGTTCCTGCTGCGATCAACTCAGAATTACCCCCATGGTTGCGGTCCTCCTGCGAGCGCCTGACATGCTGGGCGGACTAGCCTTGTGCTGGGCGTCCCCCCACATGTCAGAGAATCTGATGGTAGATGTGCTAACTTTAGCACATCTGCGATCAGGTCTGAATCACCCCCATGGAACAAAAAAAGGCCCAAATTATGTGATTTTAGTTTTGTTTGTCAAATTTTGAAAAAAAAAAAAAAACAAAACCAGTCACGGCGGTTTGGCAAAAATCAAATACAAAGCCGGATGACGAATCAGGGCCAAATCCAGCAAAAATGGTCCTGTGCACATCTCTAGTAATATTCTAAGATCACATTGAGTTTGCTAGCATTGTATGCCTAGGTATGTGCTGATATGAGACATTCCCTTTATCTCCTGTTTGGGGTATTCAGAGGGGATGCGGTCTGAAGATCGACAGTATCTAGGTCGACAATGTTTAGGTCGACCACTATAGGTCGACAGTCACTAGGTCGACATGGATGGAAGGTCGACAGGGTTTCTAGGTCGACATGTGCTAGGTGGACAGGTCTAAAGGTCGACATGAGTTTTTCAAAAAAAATTTTGGGGGGGGATTTTTTCATACTTAACGATCCACGTGGACTACGATTGGAACGGTAAAGTGTGCCGAGCGAAGCGGTAGCGGAGCGAAGGCACCATGCCCGAAGCATGGCGAGCGAATTTGGGATCCCGGTCACTTTACGAAGAAAACAACAACAACAACAAAAAACCCTCATGTCGACCTTTAGACCTGTCGACCTAGCACATGTCGACCTAGAAACCCTGTCGACCTTCCATCCATGTCGACCTAGTGACTGTCGACCTATAGTGGTCGACCTAAACATTGTCGACCTAGATACTGTCGATAAAACGAACCACACCCATTCAGAGTTTAATTAATTATTCCTGTAGTTTAGCTGGTCATTCAGAACTTTGGATCAGTGCTACCATATGGTCCCTACTGGTCTGCACATGTGCACTGACGTTGCTTGCTGACTGGTAGCTGCATTAGAAGTTGTTGCATTCCACAGGAGGAGCTAGCTGCATATACCCAGTTTAGCGTTCCACATGAGATGTACAGTTCGGGAGCACCAGTTCCACGTTTTACACATGGTCCCGAGGATACCGGCAGAGAGGTACATCTCTGCCTGACCGATTACGTGACTTAAGTGTTGAACAGTGTAATTTTTTTTGTGGTTTTTTGTTGCGCTTTGACCTTTGGGACCTTGTGTTAATATTGTTGCTATAGGAAGTGATTCCACTACCAGGCAGGCCATATGACCCAAATTAAACTACTATACATTAGTGATGAGCGGGTTCGGTTTCCGAGAAACCGAACCCCCCCGAACTTCACCCTTTTTAGACGGGTCCGAGCCATACTCGGATTCTCCCGTATGGCTCGGTTAACCTGAGCGCGCCCGAACGTCATCATCCCGCTGTCGGATTCTCGCGAGATTCGGATTCTATATAAGCAGCCGCGCGTCGCCGCCATTTTCACACGTGCATTGAGATTGATAGGGAGAGGACGTGGCTGGCGTCCTCTCCGTTTATATAGTTATATACTACACAGTTGATCTGATTGCTTAGCTTATTGTGGGGAGGATTGGGGAGCAGCTGTTAGGAGGAGTACAGTGCAGAGTTTTGCTAATAGTGACCACCAGTTTTTTATCCGTTCTCTGCCTGAAAAAAACGCTCCATACCATATCTGTGCTCAGTGTGCTGCATGATATATCTGTGCTGAGTGCTCACACTGCTTAATTGTGGGGACTGGGGAGCAGCTATAGCAGGAGTACAGTGCACAGTTTTACTGACAGTGACCACCAGTATACGTTTGTCTGCCTGAAAAACACTCCTGTGGTGTCTTTTTTTTATATACTATAAACGCAGTCTGCTGACAGTGTCCACCAGGTCCATTATACTGTATATAGCAGTACGGTAGGCCACTGCTGTACCTACCTCTGTGTCGTCACTCGTCGTCCATAAGTATACTATCCATCCATCTACATTGTATACCTGTGGTGTCTTTTTTTTTATACTATAAACGCAGTCTGCTGACAGTGTCCACCAGGTCCATTATACTGTATATAGCAGTACGGTAGGCCACTGCTGTACCTACCTCTGTGTCGTCACTCGTCGTCCATAAGTATACTATCCATCCATCTACATTGTATACCTGTGGTGTCTTTTCTTTTATACTATAAACGCAGTCTGCTGACAATGTCCACCAGGTCCATTATACTGTATATAGCAGTACGGTAGTCCACTGCTGTACCTACCTCTGTGTCGTCACTCGTCGTCCATAAGTATACTATCCATCCATCTACATTGTATACCTGTGGTGTCTTTTCTTTTATACTATAAACGCAGTCTGCTGACAATGTCCACCAGGTCCATTATACTGTATATAGCAGTACGGTAGTCCACTGCTGTACCTACCTCTGTGTCGTCACTCGTCGTCCATAAGTATACTATCCATCCATCTACATTGTATACCTGTGGTGTCTTTTTTTCTTTATACTATAAACGCAGTCTGCTGACAGTGTCCACCAGGTCCATTATACTGTATATAGCAGTACGGTAGGCCACTGCTGTACCTACCTCTGTGTCATCACTCGTCGTCCATAAGTATACTATCCATCCATCTACATTGTATACCTGTGGTGTCTTTTTTTTTTATACTATAAACGCAGTCTGCTGACAGTGTCCACCAGGTCCATTATACTGTATATAGCAGTAGGGTAGGCCACTGCTGTACCTACCTCTGTGTCTTCACTCGTCGTCCATAAGTATACTAAGTATCCATCCATCTACATTGTATACCTGTGGTGTCTTTTTTTCTTTATACTATAAACGCAGTCTGCTGACAGTGTCCACCAGGTCCATTATACTGTATATAGCAGTACGGTAGGCCACTGCTGTACCTACCTCTGTGTCGTCACTCGTCATCCATAAGTATACTAAGTATCCATCCATCTACATTGTATACCTGTGGTGTCTTTTTTTTTATACTATAAACGCAGTCTGCTGACAGTGTCCACCAGGTCCATTATACTGTATATAGCAGTACGGTAGGCCACTGCTGTACCTACCTCTGTGTCGTCACTCGTCGTCCATAAGTATACTATCCATCCATCTACATTGTATACCTGTGGTGTCTTTTTTTTAATACTATAAACGCAGTCTGCTGACAGTGTCCACCAGGTCCATTATACTGTATAGAAACAAACCAAAGTAAGACAGCGCTAACTGAGATGGATTGTAAAAAATACAGTACTATTTATTAAAATAACATTGATTAACTAAACAATTTTATAAAAACTATTAAAATCTGATTTCACTGCACTCTTATATTATAGTCACCATACATATGATTATTGATCATTTGTAGTTTTGTCCAATGTCCCCGTGAGGTCCGCACATTTATTGTCCCGTATCCTGGGGTTGTGGCACAATCCCTGGGCCGATAATTACGCTGGAGGAATGTCTTATCCCAATTTTTAGGCAAGAGAATGGAAAATGTCCTCACCAGTGTTGCGTGTTGATTTTTCTGTTCGGTCCTTATTAATGGATGGGGTGCAAAGTTGCGCTGTTCGGCGGAGTCCTCAGAGATCCGGGCAGTATTGGATGATCAAGTGTAGGTGACACAGGTTCACACCTGACGCGTTTCTCAGCTGGCTGCTGCTTTTCCATTATACTGTATATAGCAGTACGGTAGGCCACTGCTGTACCTACCTCTGTGTCGTCACTCGTCGTCCATAAGTATACTATCCATCCATCTACATTGTATACCTGTGGTGTCTTTTTTTTATACTATAAACGCAGTCTGCTGACAGTGTACACTAGGTCCATTATACTGTATATAGCAGTACGGTAGGCCACTGCTGTACCTACCTCTGTGTCGTCACTCGTCATCCATAAGTATACTATCCATCCATCTACATTGTATACCTGTGGTGTCTTTTTTTTTCTTTATACTATAAACGCAGTTTGCTGACAGTGTCCACCAGGTCCATTATACTGTATATAGCAGTACGGTAGGCCACTGCTGTACCTACCTCTGTGTCGTCACTCGTCGTCCATAAGTATACTATCCATCCATCTACATTGTATACCTGTGGTGTCTTTTTTTCTTTATACTATAAACGCAGTCTGCTGACAGTGTCCATAAGTATACTATCCATCCATCTACATTGTATACCTGTGGTGTCTTTTCTTTTATACTATAAACGCAGTCTGCTGACAATGTCCACCAGGTCCATTATACTGTATATAGCAGTACGGTAGTCCACTGCTGTACCTACCTCTGTGTCGTCACTCGTCGTCCATAAGTATACTATCCATCCATCTACATTGTATACCTGTGGTGTCTTTTCTTTTATACTATAAACGCAGTCTGCGTGTCCACCAGGTCCATTATACTGTATATAGCAGTACGGTAGGCCACTGCTGTACCTACCTCTGTGTCGTCACTCGTCGTCCGTAAGTATACTAAGTATCCATCCATCTACATTGTATACCTGTGGTGTCTTTTTTTTTTAATACTATAAACGCAGTCTGCTGACAGTGTCCACCAGGTCCATTATACTGTATATAGCAGTACGGTAGGCCACTGCTGTACCTACCTCTGTGTCGTCACTCGTCGTCCATAAGTATTCTAAGTATCCATCCATCTACATTGTATACCTGTGGTGTCTTTTTTTTTTATACTATAAACGCAGTCTGCTGACAGTGTCCACCAGGTCCATTATACTGTATATAGCAGTACGGTAGGCCACTGCTGTACCTACCTCTGTGTCGTCACTTGTCGTCCATAAGTATAATAAGTATCCATCCATCTACATTGTATACCTGTGGTGTCTTTTTTTCTTTATTCTATAAACGCAGTCTGCTGACAGTGTCCACCAGGTCCATTATACTGTATATAGCAGTACGGTAGGCCACTGCTGTACCTACCTCTGTGTCGTCACTCGTCGTCCATAAGTATACTAAGTATCCATCCATCTACATTGTATACCTGTGGTGTCTTTTTTTTTATACTATAAACGCAGTCTGCTGACAGTGTCCACCAGGTTCATTATACTGTATATAGCAGTACGGTAGGCCACTGCTGTACCTACCTCTGTGTCGTCACTCGTCGTCCATAAGTATACTAAGTATCCATCCATCTACATTGTATACCTGTGGTGTCTTTTTTTTATACTATAAACGCAGTCTGCTGACAGTGTCCACCAGGTCCATTATACTGTATATAGCAGTACGGTAGGCCACTGCTGTACCTACCTCTGTGTCGTCACTCGTCGTCCATAAGTATACTATCCATCCATCTACATTGTATACCTGTGGTGTCTTTTTTTTTTAAACTATAAACGCAGTCTGCTGACAGTGTCCACCAGGTCCATTATACTGTATATAGCAGTACGGTAGGCCACTGCTGTACCTACCTCTGTGTCGTCACTCGTCGTCCATAAGTATACTATCCATCCATCTACATTGTATACCTGTGGTGTCTTTTTTTTATACTATAAACGCAGTCTGCTGACAGTGTCCACCAGGTCCATTATACTGTATATAGCAGTACGGTAGGCCACTGCTGTACCTACCTCTGTGTCGTCACTCGTCGTCCATAAGTATACTATCCATCCATCTACATTGTATACCTGTGGTGTCTTTTTTTCTTTATACTATAAACGCTGTCTGCGTGTCCACCTGGTCCATTATACTGTATATAGCAGTACGGTAGGCCACTGTTGTACCTACCTCTGTGTCGTCACTCGTCGTCCATAAGTATACTAAGTATCCATCCATCTACATTGTATACCTGTGGTGTCTTTTTTTCTTTATAATATAAACGCAGTCTGCTGACAGTGTCCACCAGGTCCATTATACTGTATATAGCAGTACGGTAAGCCACTGCTGTACCTACCTCTGTGTCGTCACTCGTCGTCCATAAGTATACTATCCATCCATCTACATTGTATACCTGTGGTGCCTTTTAGTTGTGCGCATTAAAATATGGAGAACAAAAATGTGGAGGTTAAAAAAATAGGGAAAGATCAAGATCCACTTCCACCTCGTGCTGAAGCTGCTGCCACTAGTCATGGCCGAGACGATGAAATGCCATCAACGTCGTCTGCCAAGGCCGATGCCCAATGTCATAGTACAGAGCATGTAAAATCCAAAACACAAAAGATCAGTAAAATGACCCAAAAATCAAAATTAAAAGCGTCTGAGGAGAAGTGTAAACTTGCCAATATGCCATTTACGACACGGAGTGGCAAGGAACGGCTGAGGCCCTGGCCTATGTTCATGGCTAGTGGTTCAGCTTCACATGAGAATGGAAGCACTCATCCTCTCGCTAGAAAAAAGAAAAGACTTAAGCTGGCATAAGCACAGCAAAGAACTGTGCGTTCTTCGAAATCACAAATCCCCAAGGAGAGTCCAATTGTGTCGGTTGCGATGCCTGACCTTCCCAACACTGGACGGGAAGAGCTTGCGCCTTCCACCATTTGCACGCCCCCTGCAAGTGCTGGAAGGAGCACCCGCAGTCCAGTTCCTGATAGTCAAATTGAAGATGTCAGTGTTGAAGTACACCAGGATGAGGATATGGGTGTTGCTGGCGCTGGGGAGGAAATTGACAAAGAGGATTCTGATGGTGAGGTGGTTTGTTTAAGTCAGGCACCCGGGGAGATGCCTGTTGTCCGTGGGAGGAATATGGCCATCGACATGCCTGGTCAAAATACAAAAAAAATCAGCTCTTCGGTGTGGAATTATTTCAACACAAATGTGGATAACAGGTGTCAAGCCGTGTGTTGCCTTTGTCAAGCTGTAATAAGTAGGGGTAAGGACGTTAACCACCTCGGAACATCCTCCCTTATACGTCACCTGCAGCGCATTCATCATAAGTCAGTGACAAGTTCAAAAACTTTGGGCGACAGCGGAAGCAGTCCACTGACCAGTAAATCCCTTCCTCTTGTAACCAAGCTCCTGTAAACCACACCACCAACTCCCTCAGTGTCAATTTCCTCCTTACCCAGGAAAGCCAATAGTCCTGCAGGCCATGTCACTGGCAAGTCTGACGAGTCCTCTCTTGCCTGGGATTCCTCCGATGCATCCTTGAGTGTAACGCCTACTGCTGCTGGCGCTGCTGTTGTTGCTGCTGGGAGTCGATGGTCCTCCCAGAGGGGAAGTCGGAAGACCACTTGTACTACTTCCAGTAAGCAATTGACTGTCCAACAGTCCTTTGCGAGGAAGATGAAATATCACAGCAGTCATCCTGCTGCAAAGCGGATAACTGAGGCCTTGGCAGCCTGGGCGGTAAGAAACGTGGTTCCGGTATCCATCGTTAATTCAGAGCCAACTATAGACTTGATTGAGGTACTGTGTCCCCGGTACCAAATACCATCTAGGTTCCATTTCTCTAGGCAGGCGATACCGAAAATGTACACAGACCTCAGAAAAAGACTCACCAGTGTCCTAAAAAATGCAGTTGTACCCAATGTCCACTTAACCACGGACATGTGGACAAGTGGAGCAGGGCAGACTCAGGACTATATGACTGTGACAGCCCACTGGGTAGATGTATTGCCTCCCGCTGCAAGAACAGCAGCGGCGGCACCAGTAGCAGCATCTCGCAAACGCCAAATCGTTCCTAGGCAGGCTACGCTTTGTATCACCGCTTTCCAGAATACACACACAGCTGAAAACCTCTTATGGCAACTGAGGAAGATCATCGCAGAATGGCTTACCCCAATTGGACTCTCCTGGGGATTTGTGACATCGGACAATGGCAGCAATATTGTGCGTGCATTACATCTGGGCAAATTCCTGCACGTCCCATGTTTTGCACATACCTTGAATTTGGTGGTGCAGAATTATTTAAAAAACGACAGGGGCGTGCAAAAGATGCTGTTGGTGGCCCGAAGAATTGCGGGCCACTTTCGGCATTTAGGCACCGCGTACAGAAGACTGGAGCACCACCAAACACACCTGAACCTGCTCTGCCATCATCTGAAGCAGGAGGTGGTAACGAGGTGGAATTCAACCCTCTATATGCTTCAGAGGATGGAGGAGCAGCAAAAGGCCATTCAAGCCTATACATCTGGCCACGATATAGGCAAAGGAGGTGGAATGCACCTGTCTCAAGCGCAGTGGAGAATGATTTCAACGTTGTGCAAGGTTCTGCAACCCTTTGAACTTGCCACACGTGAAGTCAGTTCAGACACTGCCAGCCTGAGTCAGGTCATTCCCCTCATCAGGTTTTTGCAGAAGAAGCTGGAGACATTGAAGGAGGAGCTAAAACAGAGCGATTCCGCTAGGCATGTGGGACTTGTGGATGGAGCCCTTCATTCGCTTAACCAGGATTCACGGGTGGTCAATCTGTTGAAATCAGAGCACTACATTTTGGCCACCGTGCTCGATCCTAGATTTAAAACCTACGTTATATCTCTCTTTCCGGCAGACACAAGTCTGCAGGGGTTCAAAGACCTGCTGGTGAGAAAATTGTCAAGTCAAGCGGAACGTGACCCGTCAACAGCTCCTCCTTCACATTCTCCTGCAACTGGGGGTGCGAGGAAAAGGCTAAGAATTCCGAGCCCACCCGCTGGCGGTGATGCAGGGCAGTCTGGAGCGAGTGCTGACATCTGGTCCGGACTGAAGGACCTGCCAACGATTACTGACATGTCGTCTACTGTCACTGCATATGATTCTCTCACCATTGAAAGAATGGTGGAGGATTATATGAGTGACCGCATCCAAGTAGGCACGTCAGACAGTCCGTACGTATACTGGCAGGAAAAAGAGGCAATTTGGAGGCCCTTGCAGAAACTGGCTTTATTCTACCTAAGTTGCCCTCCCTCCAGTGTGTACTCCGAAAGAGTGTTTAGTGCAGCCGCTCACCTTGTCAGCAATCGGCGTACGAGGTTACTTCCAGAAAATGTGGAGAAGATGATGTTCATTAAAATGAATTATAATCAATTCCTCCGTGGAGACATTCACCAGCAGCAATTGCCTCCAGAAAGTACACGGGGACCTGAGATGGTGGATTCCAGTAGGGACGAATTAATAATCTGTGAGGAGGGAGATGTACACAGTGAAAGAAGTGATGAATCGGACGATGAGGAGGAGGTGGACATCTTGCCTCTGTAGAGCCAGTTTGTGCAAGGAGAGATTGATTGCTTCTTTTTTGGTGGGGGCCCAAACCAACCAGTCATTTCAGTCACAGTCGTGTGGCAGACCCTGTCACTGAAATGATGGGTTCGTTAAAGTGTGCATGTCCTGTTTATACAACATAAGGGTGGGTGGGAGGGCCCAAGGACAATTCCATCTTGCACCTCTTTTTTCTTTCATTTTTCTTTGCATCATGTGCTGTTTGGGGAGTATTTTTTTGAAGGGCCATCCTGCGTGACACTGCAGTGCCACTCCTAGATGGGCCAGATGTTTGTGTCGGCCACTAGGGTCGCTTAGCTTAGTCACACAGCTACCTCATTGCGCCTCTTTTTTTCTTTGCCTCATGTGCTGTTTGGGGAGTATTTTTTTGAAGGGCCATCCTGCGTGACACTGCAGTGCCACTCCTAGATGGGCCAGATGTTTGTGTCGGCCACTTGGGTCGCTTATCTTAGTCACACAGCTACCTCATTGCGCCTCTTTTTTTCTTTGCATCATGTGCTGTTTGGGGAGTATTTTTTTGAAGGGCCATCCTGCGTGACACTGCAGTGCCACTCCTAGATGGGCCAGGTGTTTGTGTCGGCCACTAGGGTCGCTTAGCTTAGTCACACAGCTACCTCATTGCGCCTCTTTTTTTCTTTGCCTCATGTGCTGTTTGGGGAGTATTTTTTTGAAGGGCCATCCTGCGTGACACTGCAGTGCCACTCCTAGATGGGCCAGATGTTTGTGTCGGCCACTTGGGTCGCTTATCTTAGTCACACAGCTACCTCATTGCGCCTCTTTTTTTCTTTGCATCATGTGCTGTTTGGGGAGTATTTTTTTGAAGGGCCATCCTGCGTGACACTGTAGTGCCACTCCTAGATGGGCCAGGTGTTTGTGTCGGTCACTTGGGTCGCTTATCTTAGTCACACAGCTACCTCATTGCGCCTCTTTTTTTCTTTGCATCATGTGCTGTTTGGGGAGTATTTTTTTGAAGGGCCGTCCTGCGTGACACTGCAGTGCCACTCCTAGATGGGCCAGATGTTTGTGTCGGCCACTTGGGTCGCTTATCTTAGTCACACAGCTACCTCATTGCGCCTCTTTTTTTCTTTGCATCATGTGCTGTTTGGGGAGTATTTTTTTGAAGGGCCATCCTGCGTGACACTGCAGTGCCACTCCTAGATGGGCCAGATGTTTGTGTCGGCCACTTGGGTCGCTTATCTTAGTCACACAGCTACCTCATTGCGCCTCTTTTTTTCTTTGCATCATGTGCTGTTTGGGGAGTATTTTTTTGAAGGGCCATCCTGCGTGACACTGCAGTGCCACTCCTAGATGGGCCAGGTGTTTGTGTCGGCCACTTGTGTCGCTTAGCTTAGTCACACAGCGACCTTGGTGCGCCTCTTTTTTTCTTTGCATCATGTGCTGTTTGGGGAGTATTTTTTTGAAGGGCCATCCTGCGTGACACTGCAGTGCCACTCCTAGATGGGCCAGGTGTTTGTGTCGACCACTAGGGTCGCTTAGCTTAGTCACACAGCTACCTCATTGTGCCTCTTTTTTTCTTTGCATCATGTGCTGTTTGGGGAGTATTTTTTTGAAGGGCCATCCTGCGTGACACTGCAGTGCCACTCCTAGATGGGCCAGGTGTTTGTGTCGGCCACTTGGGTCGCTTAGCTTAGTCACACAGCTACCTCATTGCGTCTCTTTTTTTCTTTGCATCATGTGCTGTTTGGGGACAATTTTTTTGAAGGGCCACCCTATCTGACACTGCAGTGCCACTCCTAGATGGGCCAGGTGTTTGTGTCGGCCACTTGGGTCGCTTAGCTTAGCCATCCAGCGACCTCGGTGCAAATTTTAGGACTAAAAATAATATTGTGAGATGTGAGGTGTTCAGAATAGACTGAAAATGAGTGGAAATTATGGTTATTGAGGTTAATAATACTATGGGATCAAAATGACCCCCAAATTCTATGATTTAAGCTGTTTTTTAGTTGTTGTTTTTTTAAAACACCCGAATCCAAAACACACCCGAATCCGACAAAAAAATTTCGGTGGGGTTTTGCTAAAACGCGTCCGAACCCAAAACACGGCCGCGGAACCGAACCGAAAACCAAAATACAAAACTCGAAAAATTTCCGGTGCACATCACTACTATACATGTAGTTTGCCGCCTTTTTGCACATTATTCTGTTGGTATAAAGATACTTGCCTATGCTCCCTCATTCTGCAGGAGACTCCCTGAAATAGAAGAAATCTCCCTGATTGCACCTTAACCCCATTGTGCAGCTCTTACATTATTGGGGAAGGGGGGGGGGGGGGGGGGGGGAATAAATCACAGATTCAAATGGGAACATCAGTGCCATTTCCCTGCATTGGTTATAAGACACAATAATCCCTATGGCTACATGCATTTTAAATAAAGTTTCTCGTGGCCACTTACAGTATATGGAACCTCTTGTAAAGCACAATACATGAACAAATTCTGCAAAATATAAGTCTTTTCTTCAACAAGTAGATCTTACTAACTTTGGGGCTCATTTACATTTGGATGTAAGTCATTTTGACAATTACCTCTCTCCACTCCAATCTATCCTCAATGCTGCTGCCTGGCTCATCTTCCTCACCAAACGCACTACGTCTACCTCCCCTCTCCTACAGGCCCTCCACTAGCTTCCCTTCCCTTTCAGAATCCAATTCAAACTTCTCACACTCACTTACAAAGCACTCACCCACTCCTCTCCCATTTACATCTCTGACCTTATCTCCCTTTACTCTCTCACCCGTCCTCTTCGCTCTGCTAATGCACACCGACTCTCCTGTCTTCTGATTACTTCCTCCCACTCCTATCTCCAAGATTTCTCTGGAATTCTTTACCTCTCCCCCTCAGACTCTCCACCTCTCTACAAAACTTCAAACGGGCCCTTAAGACCCATTTCTTTACCAAACCCAGCCAAATCTCATCCTAACCCTCTATTCCATGCTCTCTATGTACCCCATCTGTGTTACCCCTGTCTGTCTTCCCCTCCCTTTAGAATGTAAGCTCTCACGAGTAGGGCCCTCTTCCCTCATGTGCTTATCCTTTTCATACTTTAATAATCCTCAACTGCCCAAATCCTGCAGGTTTTTGGCCACCTTGGAACTTATCTCTATGTTGTTTACTGGTGTAGATATGCTTAGTTACCATGTACTTGTCTTATATTGTCTTCAACTGTAAGTCAGTTTTCCTCTTTTGATTATGTGCTGATGTACTCTGTAATTGGGCGCTGCGGATCCCCTGTGGCGCCATACAAATAAAGAATAATAATAATAATATGACACGCCTCTCAGATGTAGCAGTACACATCCGCACTGATAGGTGTTACTTTACATCTCCCTGAAATGCTTTTTCAAAAGTAGGTAAGTATGCTTTAAGTCGGGTTCTGTTGTATAACCTGGGCAGAGTCAAGGTCCGCAGAAGCATGACCGGAACACCAACTGTCAGTGCAGAGCTATACGCTGGAAGTCCGGCTGCACTAAGTGGGTTTAATAATTCCACTCATACTGTATAGTCATTTTGGACGGGTTGGTATTGGGTGACCGGTGGTTGGGAGACCGGCGGTCACCATACCGACGCCGGGATCCTGTCTGTCAGATGGCCATCGGTGGGAAGGGGAGGTGTCGGCCAGCGTAACAAAGCCCCTTGCGGGCTCGGTGCGCTTGCCACAGGTTCTATTCCCACTATGGGAATAGTCCCTGTTGCTCGGCATGCCAAGCGGCGGGCTAGTCAGTGTTCGAGATGCCGGCGCTGGTATAGTGACCGCCGGTCACATAACCGCATTCCTTTTGGACTTGAGGAGCCTGCACACTGCAAGCATCTGGTTTGTTATTTATTGATCCTCTCCCTGATGTTAGATGGAGACCATACATACCTCAGTCCTCTTCTAGGTCACTAAACTATACAATAGTGAAAATGTGATATAAATTCATACAGTAGTTTTTGTGTGATGCCAGAACGTACAGACAGACAGACTAAATTTCACAGTTTTTTTTTTTTTTAGTCTCGATGGTCCATAAACAGTCCCTAGAAGTATAATTCTCAACAAAAAAAAGGTCTATGTACAGACACAACCCTTACAGTTTTATTACATGTATAGATTTTTATTGTAGGATGTCCCTATTTATCTTTGGCTATGTAAAGCCCAATATACACGGGAGAGATGTGTGCTGAGCGAAACGCTCAGCACACATCTCTCCCGCCGCTCAGCACAGCGCGATGTGTGCTGAGCGATGCGGGGGTGGACGGGGGGGGCGCTCATTTCACCCAGCGGGTGAAATGAGCGACGTGCTAGATTGGCCTGCACGCAGGCCAATCTAGCACCAGCGATAGCGATGTGCGGGGCTGCGCATCGCTATCGCTGAGGGGGGTACACACGAGTGATCTGTGCATAAAATCTAAGCAATCTAGTCAGATTGCTTAGATTTTAAGCATGGATCTCTCCGTGAGTACTCCCCTTAAGGCTTTGTGTGAACCCAATTTCCACTGTTGTTATGTTGTTTATCACTGTTACAGTGTTTCAGTGATAACCTCGTTTAAGTACAAAACAATGAAAAAATCAGAGTAAATCTGTGAAAAGCACAAACATTATCCGATTGGTCTGATTCTGCATATGCTTGAGAAAATAAGTAATTTTAATAAATATGTCTCCAGGTACAATTGTGTGCAAAATTGTCCAATAATTACTCTCTAAGTATTTTTTGCTGTGGAATTTTGAAACTTGCTCATGGGTTATTGCTTGGACACCCGCTAACGAGGGCATAGCTATAGTAGGTACAGGGAGTGTGCCTGCAAAAGGACCTGTGCTGCCTCCAGGGTCTGGCACTCATAGTGCACCCAGTTACGCTGTCAGTGGGCGTGCGCTCACCTCCTCAGCCCTGTTTGTGGCTTCTCCTTTCTCTGTAGTGTGCTGCTGCATGCACATCTGCTGTCCCGGCTGGCTCTGTCTCTCCTTATTAGTGCTGGGCGTGGCTGTGCTGTGCCTGCTCGGACATCCCCAGACCACAGCCATGCCTCCGCCTAGCATCTGCGAAGAGAGACCATGCCGACCAGGACAGCAGATGTGACTGGAGCAGTCAGAGCCAAAACTAGACATTTTGGACATAACTCCAGGTAGTGCCCCTTATACACATTACACCAGGTAGAGTAGAGACCTTGTACACATTATACCAGGTAGAGCTACTTTTACACATTACACCAGGTAGAGACCAGTTTTACGTCAGGCAGAGCCCCCTTTTACACACTGCGCCTGGTAGTGCCCCTTATACACATTACACCAGGTAGATCCCACATTTACAGATTATACCAGGTAGAGCCCCTGTTTACACATTATGCCAAGCAAAGCTCCTTTGTATGCATCACTCTGGGTAGAGCCCTCTTTTACACATTACACCAGGCAGAGCCCCCTTTTACACATTACATCAGGCAGAGCCCCTTATACACATTACGCCCGGCAGTGCCCCTTATCCACCTTACGCCAGGTAGCGCCCCCTATTGCACATTATTTCAGGCAGAGCCCTCTTTTACATATTACACCAGGCAGAGCCCCATTTTACACATTACGCTCCCCCTGGCCGTTGGCGCATGCGCACATCTCACTGTTTTTCCAGGCATGCGCACACAGGCTTGTTGGACTTGTTGAGATGTGCGCATGCGCCAATGGCCAGGGGGAACGCAGCAATATGAGAACTCAGTGGCCGCGGTGGTGATGAGGAGGGAGAGGAGATGAGAAAGCAGATGGGGGAGCTAAGGGTTGCGGCGAGCTGCAGAGCGGTGAGTCAGATCGCAGAGAAAACGGCACTTAACGTGGCGGCGGAGGTTAGTACATGCCGCCCAGTGACTATGCCTGTGACTCCGCCCAGCATTGTGACTCCGCCCAGTGTTAGAGGCCCAGGCACAGAGTCACAGATCTTGGCTATTGTATAGGAGATGGAATCTGTAACAAAGGTGGTTCTCCCGTGCAGTGCGCAGATGTGATCTGGAATGGCAGGCACTGCCTGTAACGATCAGTAACTATTGTCAGAGAGCGGAGCATAGCTCAGATGCCCCCACAGACTTTGATTGGTAAATTGAGCCTGAAAGAAAAAATAATGTGATCAGTGTCAATCTTTCTTTTAGGCCAATATTGATAAATAGGCCCCTTAGACTACAGTATGTCAGGCCTATTCAGCTGTTTGGCTAAATTCCCAAAGGGATTAGCACATGCCACTGCAACCTTGTCTCTCATTTATAATACCCATGTGAGTATCTATCACAGCTAATATAGACTACTTACTCATGCAGGGATTGTTATGTGATGCCTATCATATTGTCACTGTCACTCAGGGCATGAAGAACAAAGGTAGGGGGCAGTCTCTCAGGAAGTCAGAGAGGAAAAGATACCTTTTACCCTAAGGGGTTAAAGAAACAATGTAACGGCACTCTCCCCACTCATCAGACATATATTTTGTCTATTGTATCCCATGATTGCTTCATAGTGTTTCCCAGAGTTCACAGTCTTACACAGTGGATCTGAGTATGGCGAGTTACTAATAGATGAATCAGTCTCATTCCGTTAGCCAGTCCCCACCGATACAACAGAACAATGGCATTTCTCTCCCAGAACCCCTGCACCCCTTTCCAGGGTTCATCAGGATCTGGGTCCTTTCACAAGAGAGTTCTGGGGGTGAAATTTAATAGCCTGTTGGAGCTCATGTCCCTACGGGTGCTTCTTAATGGGTGTAGTATGGTATGCCGGCGGTCGGGCTCCCGGCGACCAGCATACCGGTGCCGGGAGCCCGATTGCTGGCATACCGACAGTGTGACGAGCGCAAATGAGCCCCTTGCTGGCTCGCTGCGCTCGCCACGCTGCGGGCACGGTGGCGCGCCACGCTATTTCATTCTCCATCCAGGGGGGTCGTGGACCCCGACGAGGGAGAATAAGTGTCGGTATGCTGGCTGCCGGGATCCCGACAGCCGGCATACTGAAGACCACCCCTTCTTAATACATCCTGTCTATGTAATGGCATATTGCATTGCGATCCTGGGTGCTAATATCACACCCAGATCGATTAATGATAATTGGGCCCTTTCCTGATAACAAAATACTAGAGAGTTCATGTTCCCAGTAGTGACCTTGGTAACAGCCCATGAAAGTGCGCTCTGCAGTGGTAGTGTAGCCTTTTGGACTCTTATGGTTTGAGAATGCAGTCTCTACTATTCCCCATCAAAGCCCTGACCTACAGGTTACAGCTTAAGAGGCCTAGCATCAATTTCAATGGCCTGAATGACACAACAAGATGGTGTGAATGGATCAAGTAATTTTTGGGGGGTGCAGACAAAAGACATTACAGGGGGAATAGTGACATTTTACACTAAATGGTTGAAGTAGAGCACCTGACAAACAAATGTCCCTTAATGGCACCTGTTTGATCTGTGACACTGGTAAGTCTGTTCTTGTTCAGTGTGGCTATCACCAGTGTACGGTCCTGGGGGGTCATTCAGACCTGATCGCTCGCATACAGGTTTTTGTAGTCCTGCGATCAGATAGTCGCCGCCTACAGGGGAGTGTATTTTAGCTGTGCAAGTGTGCGATCGCATGTGCAGTTTCTGAGTTGCCCAGAACTTACTCATCCACTGCGATCACGTTAGCCTGTCCGGGACCGGAACTGATGTCAGACCCCTGCCCTGCAAACTCTTGGGAACGCCTGCGTTTTTCTAAACACTCCCAGAAAACTGTCAGTTGCCACCCACAAACGCCTTCTTCCTGTCAATCACCTTGCGATCGGCTGTGCGAATGGATTCTTCGTAAAACCCATTGCACAGCAACGATCCGCTTTGTACCTGTGCTACGCGCCTGCGCATTGCGGTGCATACGCATGCGCAGTTCTGACCTGATCACAGCGCTGCAAAAAAAGCTAGTGTACGATCGGGTCTGATACACATATGACCCCAATAGTGCCAGATACACGTTGCCCCACAGTGCCAGATATACATTGCCCCACAGTGCCAGATATGCATTGCCCCACAGTGCCAGATATGCATTGCCCCACAGTACCAGATATACAGTGCCTCACAGTGTCAGATACACATTTCCCCACAGTGCCAGATACACAAATGCCCCCACTGTGTCAGATATACATTGCCCCCCAGTGCCAGATACAGAAATGCCCCCAGTGCCAGATACACATGTCCTCCCAGTGCCATATATGCCCCCAGTGCCAGGTACACATGCCCCTCCCTTCCCCTGCTGCTCACCGCTGCTGCTGTCTTGTGTGTGAGGGGAGAAGAGCGCAGCATGCGCCTCTCCTGCCCCTCAGTCTCCGGCGGTGGTGCGGGTGTCTACCTTCAATTCAGCGCCAATCCGTGAGCCAATGAAAGCACGCGGTCCGGCAGCCAATCAGGATCCTTGGTTGCCGGTCCGCAAGCTCTGATTGGCTCACGGGCCGGCACTGAATTGAAGGGAGACACTGAGGGGGCAGAAAAGGCGCACGCTGCGCTCTCCTCCCCTCAAGCAGCAGTGTCGGTGAGCAGCAGCAGCAGAGGGAGGGAGCTGGCGGCGGTGAGTACGGCGTACCCACGGCTAAATTCTTAAGGGTATGCCGTACCCACCCATACCCGCCCACCTGCACCGCTGCCTGTCAGGGAAAATGTAACAGTTGAGGGCAAACAGTGAGGAAAATATTACATTAATACCCCTTTCACATCGCAATAGCGGGTCGCACCTGGGACATGTCGGCACCAAACTGATATATTTCCGGGCTGGTGACGTCAGCAGTGACGAGTGCAGGGGCGGCACCTGCAGATCAGATCATCTCCAAGCGCTGCCTCTCCCTATAGCGCCATCTCTCCCTATAGGTTGAGCGGGTCCTGGGTAGCATCAACCTGGCAACCCGTTCACACCACACTTACACCCAGGGATAACCCTGCTTTATTCCCTGGTTGAAATACGGGGTCAGTAACATACTCCTTTCACACCGCACATCGACCCGCAGCTTCCAGGGTTAAAACACACATTTACTAGCAGATGATTTTTTATATTAATTTTTAAATCTTAGTAAATATGAGTTTTAACCCTGGAAGCCCAACATTGATAAAAATCGATTTAACATTGATCTAAAATCGAACAAAAGCAAACAAAATCGACCTTTAGTAAATATATCCTCTGGTGTCTTAATCACATCCCCTTAACCAATAACCAATCAATAAAAATAATAAAATTAGGTAGATGGGTGTGACCATTGTTGTTGCTAAATCCGCCCCTGCCAAGACAGTTATAACCTCCTTAATTTAAAGAATACATTTCAAAATACTGTCATACCCACTATTCAAACCCATAACCTCCCATGTTGCATTCAGACACCTTACTCATGAAGCCATTTTCCTTTATGTGACGTATGAGAGTATTTTTAAATGTGTGCCTTAAATAAAGCAGTTTGTGACTGAAGGTGCTTGGGGACATGAGGGGGAGATGGGGGCGGCCAGGTGATACCAGGGATTAAAGAGGAGAAAGTTGCAAGTGAGATTGACTAAAACTGCCCACCGGCAGGACCATAATCACCCTAGTTATGGCCCTGCCGATGGGCCCTTCTTGCCTTAGTCAGACACTGATACCGATCTCAAATGGGCATCTCAAACGGATGATTTTTGGCTATCTGTGCATGCGCCACGATCGTATCACGCAAGTAGCGACAATGCGATCACATCCCGGAAGGATGCTATCGTATAGTGGTTGACATGCGGCAGGCGGTCAGGAGCGGCAATGCAGCATTGGTGGGGAGTGGTGCAGGAAATGCAGGCGTATCATGGCCATTTTTGGGGCGGCCGGATTTCTTGTGTCGGGACACATGTCGCTGGAACACCTGCACACACAGCTTGGCTGCGTCCGCAATGTGTCCACGTCTGTTTTCATTCTTGCGATGCAATTGAATGGCGATCGCATTGCTGGGCAGCTCTACACATGCTGGGTGGCCTGTCCTGTGCTGCCGACTTCCAGCATGCGATCTTATCAGTAGCCGTTTTTGCTATTTTAGTAAAAGCTGCTACCAACTCTGAATAACCCCCTTTGTGTGTGAATTAGGGATTGGGGAGCAATTTGGTGATTTGGGGGATAATTTAATACCTATTTGGCATTTTCAATTGTTCGGAGGTATGTGACTGGGCAAATGAACCCCTTTTATGGGCATCAGTCTAGTATAGTATGTCATACAGCTCCTTCAGTGTTCCTCACCCATTACTTCAGGACTAGACAACATTAAGAAGACTGTAGCTGAGAACATCGGTTTTAACGCCAAAGCACTCACTGATTTTCTCCATGTGAAATGTGTGGTACATTCCTGGAAACCTCAGCAGTCTGAAGTTATTGTATGCATCATAAATAATTGATCTTGTGCAGCTTCAACATAAACAAAACATGTATGTGATTATTTCTATTACAAATAAAAACAAACAATAAAACATTAAAGGGGTATCATACCAAAAAATAAGAAGAGTAAAAACCAAGAATAAACATAAAATAAAAAATTAAACATTATCCTGAAAAAGAATAAGGATAATCATGACTTTAAAAACCAAAGGGTTCATTTACTAGCGTCAGAAACTCTTTTTATGCTGCTAACATTTGCTACATTTTAGTTATGCGGACCCACATACATATATGCTGTATCTGCTGCCTTTAGTGAATGATGTGCCCTTTATGTGATTGGCCCTTTTTATTTCTATAGTGATAGGGTTTTTTTTATATTCATGGGGTCGCATTTCAGAATGTCGTTGGGGGATCACATTTTTTTACTGTTCGCACTGTGAGCCAAATTGTCTAGAAACAGCCATGTTGGCAGCAGAAGGTCGACAATGATGTGGACATGGCTAAAATGTCAACATCATTAATGTTTACACCTGCAAAATGTTGGAGAAAGAAAAATGCTGATGCACACTCTGAGCTCGAAGAACAATTATTGATTGTAACATTATTTTCATAAATCCTTACAATTAACATGGAGTATAAGTGAAGTTCTTAGCACACAATACTGTACACTTGAAGGTAAGGCTCCTTCATTCTGGTATTGGCTCCCCTCCCATCTGCCCTCAGCTGTTTTAATTAGCACAGATTCCTACATTGCAGACCACACATTAATATGGGCTCTATTGGAAGGTAAGACCTAGATACATTTATATAATGTGATCATATTAAGGACCCATGTAATGAAGTCACCTGGATGTGGTGGATGGGCTCACATATTTACACAAATGTGTGCTAAGAACCTCACTTGTATACCATGCTAATTGTGAGGGTTTATCAAAATTATTTTTACTGTTTACTATCAGTGTCCTTAGGGGGTAATTCAGAGTTGATTGCAGCAGCAAATTTGTTAGCAGTTGGGCAAAACCATGTGCACTGCAGGTGGGGCAGATATAACATGTGCAGAGAGAGTTAGATTTGGGTGGGTTATTTTGTTTCTGTGCAGGGTAAATATTGGCTGCTTTATTTTTACACTGCAATTTAGAATTCAGTTTGAACACACCACACCCAAATCTGGGTGGTCTTCTGTATGCCGGCGGTCGGGCTCCCGGCGCTCAGTATACCGGCGCCGGGAGCCCGACAGCCGGCATACCGACACTTATTTTCCCTCGTGGGGGTCCACGACCCCCATAGAGGGAGAATAAAATAGTGTGGCGCGCGTAGCGCGCCACCGTGCCCGTAGCGTGGCGAGCGCAGCGAGCCCGCAAGGGGCTCATTTGCGCTCGCCACGCTGTCGGTAAGCCGGCGGTCGGGCTCCCGGCGCCGGGATGCTGGTCGCCGGGAGCCCGACCGCCGGCCAGCCGTAGTGAACCCCCAAATCTAACTCTCTCTTCACGTGTTATATCTGCCCCCCCCTGCAGTGCACATGGTTTTGCCCAACTGCTAACAAATTTGCTGCTGCGATCAACTCTGAATTACCCCCTTAGTGCTTAGAGTGTGAATCTGCATCTCTTCCTCCAGCATAGTACTAGAAGCCTCAGCATGATAGCACCTCTTAATATGCTTAGAAACAGAGTGTGCAGGCCAGTTCCTCCACCTCCTTTTACCTGCAAAGTGTTGACATTGCCAGAATGTCAACATCAGAGCTTCTAGGCTATCATCAGAGCTAAGTTATGGGCGAGTTAGAAGGTTAGCGTTAGGTTCACTATAAGGGATATGGTTGTCATTAGGGTTAGCATAGGGGCAGAATTACTACAAAAACAGTATGTCTGCATTCTACCAATGTTGTAAAAACATCAGTGTCAATATGCTGAATGTAGACCCGGTCATTATTCATATTCTCATGTTCTCTGTCGACATAATGAATATTGACATTGTGACTGTCAAACATACACAGAACCAAAACAGAACTCATAGGTGGACTGTGTGGCTCTGCCCACTAAGCGCACGACGTCAAGATGTTGCGCATAGGGGGCCGGGGTTGCAGCGCTGAACAGGGCATCCTGAGATGCTCCACTGCGCTGCGCATCCACTGTTCTTGCAGTACTGCAGCAGTGATCCTGGCATAGCACAGCAGTGGGTGAATAGATGTTGTATGATCCGCACAGCACATTCACAGTGCAGGGGTGAGCAGCCCAACACACACACACACACACACACACACACACACACACACACACACACACACACACACACACACACACACACACACACTCTGTGATGCAACCAAGAGTGCCAAAATGCCATGCCCTCTTCCATATGAGGCTCCACCCCATCTCTGTTATTCTCCATCCCTTTTAGACACACACTTTGTCGCGTGAGGGGTCCCAATTCTTCTAAAGGTAATGGCCCTCGTTCCGAGTTGATTGCTCGCTAGCTGCTTTTAGCAGGAGTGCAAACGCTAAGTCGCCGCCCTCTGGGAGTGTATCTTGGCTTAGCAGAAGTGCGAACGAAAGGTTAGCAGTTCTGCTACTAAAAAATGTCATGCAGTGTCAGAGTGGCTCGATACTTACTCCTACCTTGCGATGACTGCAGAATGTTTAGTTCCTGGTTTGACGTCACAAACACACCCTGCGTTCGACCAGCCACTCCCCCGTTTCCCCAGCCACTCCTGCGTTATTATCAGGCACGCCTGCGTTTTTCAGCACACTCCCTGAAAACGCTGAGTTGCCGCCCAGAAACACCCACTTCCTGTCACAACGATCAGCAGTGCGACTGAAAAGCGTCGCTCGACCGTGTGTAAAACTGCATAGTTTTGTGTGAAAGTACTTCGCTCGTGCGTACTGCGGCCCGTACGCATGCGCAGAAGTGCCGCCTTTTCAAGTAATCACCGCGCTGCGAACGAAAGCAGCTAGCGATCATCTCGGAATGAGGGCCAATGTCGGGATATATGCATTACCCTCAATGACTAAAATAATCCATAAATAAGTTAAATATTAGGGAAAGCAAAAATAAAAAATACATTGAATCTAAACTATTGCATAATAATAGCTACATTCATCGTAATAATATAGATTGTCTTTACTAAATCTAATAATATATAAACAAATTCGGGGGGTCATTCCGAGTTGTTCGCTCGTTATTTTTTTCTCGCAACGGAGCGATTAGTCGCTAATGCGCATGCGCAATGTCCGCAGTGCAACTGCGCCAAGTAAATTTGCTATGCAGTTATGAATTTTACTCACGGCATTACAAGGTTTTTTCTTCGTTCTGGTGATCGTAATGTGATTGACAGAAAGTGGGTGTTTCTGGGCGGAAACTGGCCGTTTTATGGGAGTGTGTGAAAAAACGCTACCGTTTCTGGGAAAAACGCGGGAGTGGCTAGAGAAACGGAGGAGTGTCTGGGCGAACGCTGGGTGTGTTTGGGACGTCAAACCAGGAACGACAAGCACTGAACTGATCGCACTGGTAGAGTAAGTCTCGAGCTACTCAGAAACTGCACAGAGAAGTCTTTTCGCAATATTGCGAATATTTCGTTCGCAATTTTGATAAGCTAAGATTCACTCCCAGTAGGCGGCGGCTTAGCGTGTGCAAAGCTGCTAAAAGCAGCTTGCGAGCGAACAACTCGGAATGACCCCCTCTGTGTTTATCCAAGTTGAATATATAAACTGCCTGTAATCTCGCTGGACTGGAGCATCCAGTGAGTGAATCCTGGCTGCGCAGAGCCAATAGCTATAGAGAAAGTAATGCATAAGGATGTGGGAGGTGGGCAGTGGCAAATCATACCCAGAGTAGGGATGGCCATTGGTATGAATGCTATTAATGGTTACCATAGATGGCGATGGTGGCACAAACCATCAATGGCAGGTGCCTATTCTATGTGATGCCATTGATGGTTTTGCCATGTTTGTTTCTACACATGCCGCCCTGGTGGATGCTTCTTCTATATGACAGCCTAACATCCTCTCCAACTACAGACCCAACTCTCTCCTCCCTTTTGCCTCCAAACTCCTTGAACATATTCTCTACAACCGCCTTACTGCCTTTCTTTCCTCCCACTCACTGCTTGACCCATTCCAGTCTGGATTCCGTCCTTTCCACTCCACTGAAACTGCACTCACGATAGTCTGCAATGACGTCCTTGCAGCTTAATCCAAGGGCCCCTACTCTCTGCTTATTCTCCTTGACCTCTCTGCTGCTTCTGACACTGTACACCATCCTCTCCTTCTGCAAGTCCTTCCCTCCCTTGGTCTGCATGATACTGCCCTCTCTTGGCTGTCCTCATACCTCTATGAACGTTCCTTCTCTGTTTTCTTTCATGACTCCACCTCCCCCGCAATTCCACTAACAGTTGGTGTCCCCCAAGGTTCTGTTCTTGGGCTTCTCCTTTTCTCTTTCTATACATCCTGTTTAGGTGAGCTCATAGCTCTTTTGACTTACAATATCATCTCTATTCTGACGATACTCAAACCTGATCATCTTCCCACCCTCCCGCACAGCCTCCCCTTCCACAATTTCATTATCTGTTGATGGCACTACTACCTTCTCTAGTCCCCAAGTGCGTGGCCTTTGAGTAATCCTGGACTACTCTCTCTCCTTCAAACCACACATACACATACCCTCCAACATGTCTCTGTGAAAAATTGGTACATTAGAGGTGAGGGGGCATGATAACGTGTAAAGGGGTAAAGCCATGGGTAAAGGGGCATGGCCACAAGTAAAGGGGGTGGCAGGGTAAGTCTGAGTCCTTGTTTTTCTTTTCTATCTCTTTAGCTTCTTCTCCCATTCTATCATCTTTAATATTTGCCAACCCTCTCACCTTTCATCCCTTTTACTCCCACTCCTATCCTCTCTTTGCTGTCAGACTCTGGCATATTTCATTTCTGCAGTCTGTCTTCCCTGACTTTCACTCATGCATCACCTCCTTCTTTCCCTCAGTCCCTGCTCTCGCTCTATGCTATGTCCTGTCTGTGCCGCTCTGTCTCTCCGCCCAGGCTCTCTCCCCTATCTATACTCCCTCCCCTGTTTTTAGTTTTGTTCCCCATGTGCTTTACAGAGTTGCACACAGCCATGGAATGACAAGGAGGGGAGCCACCAGCCACTGAGCAGCGCTGCAGGAGTACATTTCTCTGCAGCGCTGCTAACTATGAAATCCGGGTTCAAACCGGTACAGGGGTTTTAGTCAGTACAGACTAGAGATGTGCACCGGAAATTTGTCAGGTTTTGTGTTTTGGTTTTGGATTCGGTTCCGCAGCAGTGTTTTGGATTTGGACGCGTTTTGGCAAAACCTCCCTGAAAAATATTTGTCGGATTCGGGTGTGTTTTGGATTCGGGTGTTTTTTTTCAAAAACCCCTCAAAAACAGCTTAAATCATAGAATTTGGGGGTAATTTTGATCCTATAGTATTATTAACCTCAATAACCACAATTTCCAGTCTATTCTGAACACCCCACAATACTATTTTTAGTCCTAAAATTTGCACAGAGGTCGCTGGATGACTAAGCTAAGCGACCCAAGAGGGCGGCACAAACACCTGGCCCATCTAGGAGTGGCACTGCAGTATCAGACAGGATGGCACTTAAAAAAATTGGCCCCAAACAGCACATGATGCAAAGAAAAGAGAAAGAGAAAAAGAGGTGCACTGTGGTCGCTGGACGGCTAAGCTAAGCGTCACAAACACCTCAATATCACAGGAATTATTCGTTCTAATCAATGGTATTATTGGTCCAAATCACTGGAAGAAAATGACAAAATCACTGGAATTATTCGTTCTAATCAGTGGTATTATTGGTCTAAATCACTGGAAGAAAATGACAAAATCACTGGAATTATTTGGCAAGATCACTGTAATTAGTAATTATAAATCACTGATATTAATTGGTAAAATCTCGCTATCGCCTGCCTAGTGAAGTGGAATCTAGATGGGATTTTGTACCGGGGACACAATAACTTCATCAATTGTCTACATCCCACTGCACTAATGGCGGAAAATGGGCACACGTCTAACAGTGCACTGATTATACTGAGAACTGATTATACTGATCACTGATGATACTACGGAGAACTGACACTGAGCAGCGAGAACAGCACTGGACTATTGTACTGTAGTATAATGGTCACCACAATGCAGCACTGACACTGAGCACAGATATTAAGCACTGATCAGGATACTAGAAGTGACACAGAGCTGCAAGATACAGCAATGGCCTACTGTACTGTACTACTATATACTGGTGGTCACCACAATGCTGCACTGTACTACTATATACTGGTAACACAATGCAGCAGATATTGAGCACTGATCAGGATACTAGAACTGAGTCTGACACGGAGCTGCAAGATACAGCAATGGCCTACTGTACTGTACTATATGTATACTGCTGGTCACCAAAATGCTGCACTGTCCTACTATATACTGCTCACAACAATGCAGCACAGATATGGAATGGATACTTGCAGTGACACAGAGCTGCAAGATACAGCAATGGCCTACTGTACTGTACTACTATAATTATATACTGGTGGTCCCCACAATGCAGCACACTGAGCACAGATATTACCAGGTGTATCTCACACATCGCTCAGTACAGATTACAGGGTGTATAATCACCAGGTGTATAACACACGTCGCACAGTACAGTATACAGTATGCAGCTCTGGAGGGATCAGTATTTGGCAGGAAGGCGAGGCCTGGTCCTGGCAGCAGAGTGACAGGCGGCCATATAGTAGCAGCCAGCTCCAAATCTGGCAGTGTGTGGAGAGGGAAGGGAACGAGTGCTGGAGTGTCTGAGCGGAGGGCTTGGAAGTTCAGGGGGAGTGAGGAGGGAGCTGCTCTTCCATAGCAGCGCACAGTGGTGGTGACGGAGTCTGACAAAGTAGAGAGGAGGAGGATTGGGGCAACTGGCCGCAGGGGAGCACTGTGCCGCAGCTATCACCTGCAGGGGGAGTGGAGGGAAACACATCCTATCTGCCCCAGATAAGTGACTTCTGATCAGAGCAATAGAGGGTCGGAGTTTTTCTGAAAGGTGGAAAGGAAGGGGTTCTTTTTCATGTAGACTGGAAGGACTACAACAAACTTGGAGTGACTACACTTTTCACCCTAGTTCGGCAGCCCTGCTGCCCTTTAATACACAGATGAATGAAGACTCCATTTGGAAAGGCGGTCGCTCAGCGATCAAGAGCTGATGCAGCACATGCAGGTGTTTCTGCAAATATGATGAAGAACATCTCATAAGAAACATCGAAACAATATGGGACCAAGTAAACCAATCTCCCAGCCAAGGCGAAATATTGTAGGCTGTAGAATACATCATGGGTGGAAAGAGGGCAGTGGGCCAATAACCCAGTGGAAAGGAACAGTTCTGGATCAAGTACCAGTGAATCCCTCCCTCTATCTTATAAAGTATGATGGATTTGATTGTGTCTATGGACTTGAGCTTCACAAGGATGAAAGGGTGTCTGCTCTTGAAGTTCTACCAGACAGAGTTGCCTCATCCCGAATCAGCGATGCCCATTTGGCTGACACAATGATTGGTAAAGCAGTGGAGCATATGTTTGAAACAGAGGATGGTTCCAAGGATGAGTGGCGAGGGATGGTATTAGCACGAGCACCTATTATGAACACATGGTTTTATTATTATATAACCTATGAAAAGGACCCAATCTTATATATGTATCAACTTTTAGATGACTATAAAGAAGGAGATCTTCGGATCATGCCAGACTCAAATGATTCCCCTCCAGCTGAAAGAGAACCAGGGGAGGTTGTGGACAGCCTGGTGGGCAAGCAAGTGGAATATGCCAAAGAAGATGGCTCAAAAAGGACTGGCATGGTTATTCATCAAGTTGAAGCTAAACCATCTGTGTACTTCATTAAGTTTGATGACGATTTCCATATTTATGTCTACGATTTGGTGAAGACATCCTAAATGGGATTCTGTACATTTTTTTTTTTTTTTTGCCAAACGTAATCTAATGTAAACATTTGTAGAAAGTCGCTGCTTTCTGATTACAGAAATGCTCAGATATTCCTGCGAATCCACAATCCCTTCCCAGAGGAAAAAGAAATTGAGAAACCGTTGTTTGAGAACGTTTGTTCTCTTTCCCTTACAAAGGAACAAACCACTTTCCAAGAAGACTGATGTTTTTGGGATTATGGAGACATAATGTTTTTGAATATAAATCCTAAAGCAGGTGGTGTATTAGAGCAAAAGAGTGCAAGAGACCAGCCATGCAGTTTCTGAAATATTATGACAAAATTTTACTGTATTTCATAAGCACTCATTCCTAACTCTGCTAAGTACTGTTTGGTATACTGTATCTGGCTTCCATGATGTAGTTGTCCATTATTTCAGCTTCCATTGACTTTTTTGAAAGCGGTAGAAGTTATCGATTCTTTTTTTTTTTTTTTCCCCTATTTTTAATTTTCTCCTGCAGTAAAATGTTGCAATGTTAAGTATTGACTTGTGCCTTCTGTGGTCCACTTCTTCACCAAACCCAGCCAAATCTCATCCTAACCCTCTGTTCCACGTTCTCTATCTACCCCATCTGTGTCACCCCTGTCTGTCTACCCCTCCCCTTTAGATTGTAAACTCTCACGAGCAGGGCCCTCTTCCCTCGTGTGCTTATCCTTTGTCTTACTTTAATAATCTTCAACTGCACCACATCCAGCAGTCTTCTGCCACCTGTTACTTATTCCAGTGTCATCTGCTGATGTAACTATGTGTATTTACCCTGTACTTGTCCTATACTGTCATCAACTGTAAATTGCTGTTTTCCTGTTTGATTATTTATGTACTCTGTAATTGGGTGCTGCGGAACCCTTGTGGCGCCATATAAATAAAGGATAATAATAATAATAATAATAATAATAATAATAATATAGGGTGTATAATCCCCAGGTGTATCTCACACTTCGCTCAGTACAGTATATAGGGTGTATAATCCCCAGGTGTATCTCACACATCACACAGTACAGTATATAGGGTGTATAATCCCCAGGTGTATCTCACACATCGCTCAGTACAGATTACAGGATGTATGATCACCAGGTGTATAACACACGTCGCACAGTACAGTATACAGGGTGTATAATTAATTACCAGGTGTATCACACACATCGCACAGTACAGTATATAGGGTGTATAATCCCCAGGTGTATCTCACACATCGCTCAGTACAGATTATAGGATGTATAAAATCACCAGGTGTATAACACACGTCGCACAGTACAGTGGCCCTCATTCCGAGTTGTTCGCTCGCAAGGCGAATGTAGCAGAGTTACACACGCTAAGCCGCCGCCTACTGGGAGTGAATCTTAGCTTCTTAAAATTGCGACCGACGTACGCGCAATATTGCGATTACAAACGAGTTAGCAGTTTCAGAGTAGCTCCAGACTTACTCTGCCTGTGCGATCATTTCAGTGCTTGTCGTTCCTGGTTGACGTCACAAACACACCCAGCGTTCGCCCAGGCACTCCCACCGTTTCCCCGGCCACTCCTGCGTTTTTTCCGGAAACGGTAGCGTTTTCAGCCACACGCCCCTGAAACGCCGTGTATCCGCCCAGTAACACCCATTTCCTGTCAATCACATTACGATCGCCGGAGCGAAGAAAAAGCCGTGAGTAAAAATACTTTCTTCATAGTAAAGTTACTTGGCGCAGTCGCAGTGCGAACATTGCGCATGCGTACTAAGCGGATTTTCACTGCGATGCGATGAAAAATACCGAGCGAACAACTCGGAATGAGGGCCAGTATACATACTGGGTACAACAATGCAGCAGATATTGAGCACTGATCAGGATACTAGAAGTGACACAGAGCTGCAAGATACAGCAATGGCCTACTGTACTGTACTATATGTATACTGCTGGTCACTAAAATGCTGCACTGTCCTACTATATACTGCTCACAATAATGCAGCACAGAGATAGTATGCTTGACACAGAGCTGCAAGATACAGCAATGGCCCACTGTACTGTACTATATGTATACTGCTGGTCACCAAAATGCTGCACTGTCCTACTATATACTGCTCACAATAATGCAGCACAGAGATAGTATACTTGACACAGAGCTGCAAGATACAGCAATGGCCTACTGTACTGTACTATATGTATACTGCTGGTCACCAAAATGCTGCACTGTCCTACTATATACTGCTCACCAGGGCCGGCACTTCCACTAGGCAGCTTTAGGCAGCTGCCTATGGGCGGAGGGACCTGAAGGGCGGTACGCTGAGGCTTCCTGGGAGAAAAATGAAGGATGTCTCTGAAAGAGAGACATACTTCTTCTAGATCAGCGGTCAGCGGGCAGTGTGTGGATCAGTCAGCGGCAGGACGAGAGTACACACTCGCAGAGCTGACAGGCAGGACTTACTGGTTCCCTGCTGACGTAATGATGCATGCGCAGAAACTACCCGGCCCGCGCTGTTAGCTCATGAATTTTTGCTGGCGTCAACTGCCAGATTAAGATGATTGCCAAACAGCGCCTGACCGGAGCCGCCCCCACACCACAGGATAGTCGCCGGCAGAGGAGGAGAAACTGAGGTGAGGAGAGAATCTCCCCTCAGCATATACAGCACTGAACTTCCGGCGCAGTGCGGGATCCTGTTTCCCCCCCGCCCCTGTTCCCTTCCTCTGATGTCCCCAGGTCTGTGTCACTGACCTCCATGTCCAGAGGTTCTGTGTCCCTCCTCCCCCTCCTCTTGTGCTCATGTCCCGTGTCTCCCCTCCCATATCCTGTGTCACCCCAGCCCATGTCACTAGGCCCCGTGTCCCTCCTCCCCCTGTCTTGTGCCCATGGGCCAGATGTACTAAGCCTGAAAAGTGATAAATATCACAGTGATAAAGTACCAGCCAATCGGCTCCTAACTGTCATTTTTCAAACACAGACTGTAATATGGCAGTTAGGAGCCGATTGGCTGGTGCTTTATCACAGTGATATTTATCACTTTTCAGGCTTAGTACATCTCCTCCCATGTCCTGTGTAACCCCCTCCCACTCTTGTTCCCCGGGTATTGTGTCACTGTCACCCCTTCCTCCTCATGTGTCCAGGGCTTGTGTCACCCCTCCATATACTGTGTCAATCCCCCTGCCCATTGCCCCATGTACTGTCCCTCCTCTCCCTCTCTCTAATCTCATGTCCCCAGGTCCTGTTTCATCTCCTCCACCTCGTGTACTACTGTACATGTCCTATGTCATCTCCCCCATGTCCCCAGGTTCTGTGTCCCTCATCTTCCACTCTCCACCCTCATGTCCCCAGGTCCTGTGTTACCTCGTTCTCCTCACGTGTGCATGTCCTGTGTTACCTTCCCCCCTGTCCCCAGGTCCTGTGTACCACCTCCCCCCTCCGATGTCCCTAGGTCCTGCGTCACCTCCTCCCCCTCATGTGCCCAGGTCCTGTGTCACACCCCATGTCCCCATGTTTAATGTCACTCCCCCATGTACTGTGTCACCCCCCTCATGTCCCCAGGTCCTGTGTTCCTCCATCCCCCGTCATGTTCCCATGTCGCCCCTCATGTACCCATTTCCTGTTTCACAGCTTCACTGGGCTCCTCTATCCCTGCAGGGGAAGGGGGGGGCAGAAGGCTGAAGTGTTGCCTATGGTGCTGAGAAACCTTGCACCGGCCCTGCTGCTCACAATAATGCAGCACAGATATGGATAGTATACTTGACACAGAGCTGCAAGATACAGCAATGGCCTACTGTACTGTACTACTATAATTATATACTGGTGGTCCCCAGTCCCCACAATGCAGCACACTGAGCATAGATATTTGCAGCACACTGAGCACAGATATGGAGCATTTTCAGGCAGAGAACGTAGATATTTTCAGCACACTGAGCACAGATATTTGCAGCACACTGAGCACAGATATTTGCAGCACACTGAGCACAGATTACGGAGCTTTTCAGGGAGAGAACGCAGCCTCTCCGTTCAATCTCCAATGCACGAGTGAAAATGGCGGCGACGTGCGGCTCTTTATAAAAAAACGAATCTCGCGAGAATCCGACAGTGGGATGATGACGTTCGGGCGCGTTCGGGTCAACCGAGCAAGGCGGGAAGATCCGAGGCTGCCTCAGGAACCGTGTAAAATAGGTGAAGTTCGGGGGGGTTCGGATCTCGGAGAACTGAACCCGCTCATCTCTAGTACAGACCCTTAAAAAAATGGTACTGGTCCTGCTAAAATGGTACATTTGTAGGGTATGCATTCATCACCTCTCACAAACCTGCAGTTTTCATCTCAAAAATATTTCCAGGATCACCCAGGATGCTACTAAGACCCTTATTCGCTCACTGGTCATCTCCAGACTGGACACTGTAATCTCCTCCTATATGGCATCCCTAACAAATGCCTCTCTCCACTCCAATGTATTCTATTCTCAATGCCGTTGCCAGGCTCTTCTTCCTCACCAAACATACTATGTTAACCTCTCCTCTCTTACAAGCCCTTCCCAGGCTCCCCTTCCCTTTCAGAATCAAAATCAAGCTTCTCGCACTCACTAACAAAGCACTCACCCACTCCTCTCCCATTTACATCTCTGACCTTATCTCCCTTTACACTCCCAGCCCTCCTCTTCACTATGCTAATGCACACCGCCTCTCCTGCCTTCTGATTACTGCCCCCCACTCCTACCTCCAAGATTTCTCAATTGCTTCTCCCTATCTCTGGAATTTTCTACATTTCCCTAGCGGACTCTCCACCTCTCTACAAAACTTTAAATGGGCTCTCAAGGCCCACTCCTTCACCAAACCCAGCCATTTCTCATCGTAACCCTCTGTTTCACTCTCACTGTTTACCCCATCTGTGTCACCCTTGTCTGTCTGCCCCATCCCTTTAGAATGTAAGCTCTGACAAGCAGGGCCCTCTTCTCACATGTGCCTTTCCTTCTCTTACTTAAACTATCTTCTACTCCATACTCCCTTCAAAGGCACCAAGCGGGTCATTTTGAGTTGATCTCACACTGACGATTTTCGCAGCGATCAGGTACAAAAAAATGGCAAAACTGCGCATGCGTATGCACCGCAATGCGCACGCGCGTCGTACGGGTACAAACAGCATCGTTGCTGGGCAATGCTTCTAGCGACGAATCCATTTGCACGGGTGATCGCAAGGAGATTGACAGAAAAAGGGCGTTCATGGGTGTAAACTGACCGTTTTCTGGGAGTGGTAGGGAAAATACAGGCGTGTCCAGGCATTTGCAGGGCAGGCGTCTGACGTCAATTCCTGGACCGGACAGGCTGAAGTGATCGCAAGGGCTGAGTAAGTTCAGACCTACTCTGAAACTGCAAAAAACTTTTTCGTCCCGCTCGGCTGCACATGCAATCGCACACTTGCAAAGTGAAAATATACTCCCCTGTGGGCGGCGACTATCTGATCGCTGCTCTACAAAAAATAGGTAGCGAGCGATCAACTCGGAATGCGGGCCAAAATCCCATGGTTTTCTGCCTCCCATATACTTATTTCAGTGTTGTCTGTTGAAGCAGCTATGTTTATATACCCTGTACTTGTCCTATATTGTCTTGAACTGTAAATTGCTGTTTTCTTGTTTTGCTTATTTACGTACTCTGTAACTGGGCGCTGCGGATCCCTTGTTGTGCCATATAAATAAAGGACAATAATAATATAGAGTAATTACATGCAGGGGTGCTGTAACTGGGACTGAGAGTTATTCTGTCAAACGTTTGACATAAGGGGAAGTTTCATGTCATTTATTCTTTCACAACAGAAGAATTGCTGAAGTATTTCGTAATGTAACATCACTCCCTTGATAAACAAGGTGAAACCAGGAGATGCCTGCAGAGTGTCAGGAATCACCAGGAGACAGCCCGAAAAGAGCAAATGTATCATATATCTACTGGAACAATCAATGAGAAATGATGGGATTAAGGGTGCAATATTTCTTGTCAAACTATGTAAATTAATCCCTTTGATGTGGTTTAGGCCCTGGATCTACAAATGGATGAAAGTAGGCGCCAAAGCCTCATTGTGTGAGAATATGCACAAGATTATTTAACAAGCATGGCCTGGCTTGTGAGAACATTATCGCTAGTGAGCTGGACATTGTAACAGCGCAATGTATTCACAAGCGTCATTATTTTTATTATTATTATTATTATTATTATTATCATCATCTTTTATGTGTGTAGATAGATAGATAGATAGATAGATAGATAGATAGATAGATAGTAATACTGTTGGGAAAGGCTATCTCTGGTCTTAGAGCAGCTGCTATGGAGGTCCGGGATCCACCTTCCCTGATAGAGTATGGGCTATGATTGTAACTCCCAGCACTTACTCGCTGACCACAGTATAAATAAACTGGTCACACAATAATAATAATGGAAATATATATGTGTTTTATTTATATCAAAGAGAAATTCAGCATTACTTTATAAATTAAGCATCAAAAACTATACACCCAACACCGGTATACAGTAACATACACTCACAATACAAACATATAACAAATAAAATAGTAGTTAAGAGAGGCTTACTTATAATCCTTCTCCATGAAGAGGATGAGTAAGTATATATCTGTGAGGGTGTTACGTCGGGATGTAGTTATGTGACACACCTCCACCTACATCCCGCCCCATCAGTATCCCGACGGTCGGCATTCTGTGTCCGGTATCCCGGCAACGGGATGCTGACCGCTGGTATCCCGGCCGCCGGTAACGCGATACACACCCGTTACGCCTATCTTCCTTACAGTTATGAGTTGTCCATGAAAAGTTTGCAAATGCTGTATATACACATTTATCTCCAAGAGCTGCTGACTCCAAGATGAAAAAGTCTATGTAGCTGTGGCTTCAGAACTTTGTACCTACTCGTACCTAGCATCGGTCAGCTGTGTCTAAAGTATGGGGTTGCCCATGGGGTAAACTCATCCCTTCCTAGGAATTTTCAGAGAGTCTGCCAGCAGACACCCTTGCTATCTATCACAGCATCCGACCACCGCAAGCTACGTGTGGTGTGGCAATAGGAATCATCATCCTAGCACAGGAGTGGTAACGCCTGCAGGCAATCCAGCGCCAACAACACCATCACCGGCTCACTGCACAGGACGTGTAGTCATGCTTGCCTACTTTTGAAAAAGCATTTCCGGGAGAGTGTGAAAATATCACCTACAAGCAAATTGGATGTACGGCTACATCTGAGAGATGTATCAAAAAATGACTTACATCCAAATATAAAGTCCCAAAGCACTCAGTGAAATCTACTTGTTGATGACAAGACATTGATACTTTTCAGAGCTTGCTCTTGTATTATGTTGTAGAAGTGGTTCTTATTTGAGAATGCATGTAGCCATAGGGATCATTGTACCTTATAACCAATGCAGGGAAATGGCAATGATGATCCCCTTTGAATGTATGTACAGTACTGTGCAAAAGTTTTAGGCAGGTATGGAAAAGATGCTGCAAAGTAAGAATGCTTTAAAAAATAGTATTAAATAGTTTATTTTTATCAATTTACAAAATGCAAAGTGAATGAACAGAAGAGAAATCTAAATCAAATTAACATTTGGTGTGACCACCTTTTGCCTTTAAAACAGCATCTATTCTTCTAGGTACACTTGCACAGTTTTTGAAGGAACGCAGCAGCGAGGTTGTTCCAAACACTGTGGATATAGACTTGCTCAAATCCTTCTGTCTCTTTATGTAATCCCAGAGACACTCCATGATGTTGAGCTCAGGGCTCTATGGGGGGGTCATATCAACACTTCCAGGACTCCTTGTTATTCTTTATGCCAAAGATAGTTTTTAATAGCATTGGCTGTAAGTCGTTGTCCTGCTGCAGAAATTTTTTGGAGTCAATCAGACGCCTCCCTGATGGTATTGCATGATAATTGCTTCTCTGCGGCCGCTGCTAATGAACAGCTGAGCCACTGGAGGGAGACTGCTCCAATTGAAAAAGCAGTCTGTGGGAGCCACTTATGTATGTGGGCTCCGGGACAGCCGCCCCTGTCGCTCCTCCCTTAATCCGGCCCTGGATAATGCCATAAGGATTCCGTATAACTGCACATAGTGGATGTAACATACTGTATAGAAAAATTACATAGCATATGTTTGAGCACAAAGGACAGTTACATATAAATTACCAATTTTACAAGTATACATTATAATCCCCAGATTACATCATTTTGTAGAAACCACAGAGAGGGCCCTGATCGCAAGAGTTTACAGTCATACAACAAATGATAATAAAATATTATTTTAGTTTATAAATACTAATAAACATAGAAGTTATTATTACAGTATTCTTAATTTATATGGCACCACAAAGTACAAATTAGCAAAACAAGACAACTAACTTACAGTACAAGACAAATCAGGACAAATACATGGTTTATGAACATTGCTGCATTAATTTTAGTGCCAACGTTCGTCATTGTGTTTTGCAAGATTGTGATTCAAAAATATTTCCACATACTGGATTTCTTGTGATATGGATTTCATCAAGAATATAAAGACTTAAATCAACAAATCAAATATAAAGGCCTAAAGCTTATCACCCTTTGTAACAGATCACTTCAACTGGGTCACAGTAGTTTGTGAAGCTAAGGAATTGATGTTCACTCTAGCTGTGGGCAGGGGCGGATTGGGAACAAAAAGCGGCCCTGGAAAAAATTTGTACTAGTGGCCCCACTTGGGCAGCACCAGAGGTGTAAGGTCTAGCCATGGGCCATGGCAGCAGCACCCTCCCCTCAATACTTTCCAGATACAGGATGAGTATCCCTTATCCAAACTGCTTGGGACCAGAGGTATTTTGGATATCGGATATTTTGGAATAATTGCATACCATAATGAGATATCATGGTGATGGGACCTAAATCTAAGCACAGAATGCATTTATGTTACATATACACCTTATACACACAGCCTGAAGGCCATTTTAGCCAATATTTTTTATAACTTTGTGCATTAAACAAAGTGTGTGTACATTCACACAAATCATTTATGTTTCTTATACACCTTATACACACAGCCTGAAGGTCATTTAATACAATATTTTTTAATAACTTTGTGTATTAAACAAAGTTTGTGTACACTGAGCCATCAAAAAACAAAGGTTTCACTATCTCACTCTCTGTCAGTATTTCGGAATATTACGTATTTCGGAATATTTGGATATGGGATACTCAACCTGTAGTGGGGATGTCCAGCATCAAGGGGAAGTTAAAAGGAAATAAAATTAAATGTTATGAGCACATTATATGATACACCTTTAGAATTTAGGAAACTATATAATTCTTTAGAAAGATATATTTTCTTGCTTATTACACCAACCATATCCCAATCACTATTCACTCAATCTTATATGTCAGCCAAGCAGGCAGACAGAGCATACACTAGATCATCTGCAATCACAGGCTAAGTGCCAAAGTCATTTTCATATATGCAAATTGTTTGGCATCTTATTCATTATGTCTATTAATAGGACCACATGTCCTCAAACAAAACAGGCCCCGCGGGTGCGTCGGGCCACCGGTGATCTTCCCTGTAAACCCTATGGCCAATCCGCCTCTGGCTGTGGGTGGCGCTGCACACATCAGCCAAAATACCAATATAATAATAATAATAATACAAATAGAACAAGATAGTCTATTTACATTTATAAAAAAAAAAGCACATATAAATGTGTATTAAACACCACAATACAATCATAAAATATTAATATCACTCCCGGGAATGTATTAAAATCAATTTATATATAATATAATCATCACCACAAACTCAAGATGAATATTATTCTCCTATAAATATAACAGTTTGTGACACATGCTGAATAATAACCTTAGTAGGTGATAGTGAGCGGCTAGCAATAATGTGGAACCCATATATCAAAGTCTCGCTGTAATGTACAGTAATGCACAGTGCAAATAGCATCCAAATCTGGACTTTGCAAATACACAGAAATATATTGTTCCAGTCAGTCCTGTGATATATATACTGATGGCAGTGCCGTAACTAGGCATCTTAGCGCTGTGTGCAAGGAACAGCATTGGCGCCCCCCCATACAGTGGCAGTGCGCGCCGTAGGCAGTGAAAAAATATATATATAGGGGCGTGGCTTTATGGGGAAGGGGCGTGGCCACAAAATAATACCAGTTCATACTACGGTGCACAGTAGTCTCCATTATTCAAATTACGCTGCACAGCAGCACCACTACACCAGGTAGAGCCCCTTTTACACATTACGGAAGACAGCGTCCCCCTTTTTACACATTACGGCAGACAGCGCCCCCCTTTTTACACATTACGGCAGACAGCGTCCCCCTTTTTACACTTTACGGCAGACAGCGTCCCCTTTTTTTACACATTTTGGCAGACAACGTCCCCTTTTTACACATTACGGCAGACAGTGTCCCCCTTTTTACACATTACGGCAGGCAGCGCCCCCCTTTTTTACACATTACGGCAGACAGCGTCCCCCTTTTTACACTTTACGGCAGACAGCGTCCCCTTTTTTTACACATTTTGGCAGACAACGTCCCCTTTTTACACATTACGGCAGACAGTGTCCCCCTTTTTACACTAAACGGCAGACAGCGTCCCCTTTTTTTACACATTTTGGCAGACAACGTCCCCTTTTTACACATTACGGAAGACAGCGTCCCCCTTTTTACACATTACGGCAGGCAGCGCCCCCCTTTTTACACATTACGGCAGACAGCGTCCCCCTTTTTACACTTTACGGCAGACAGCGTCCCCTTTTTTTACACATTTTGGCAGACAACGTCCCCTTTTTACACATTACGGCAGACAGTGTCCCCCTTTTTACACATTACGGCAGGCAGCGTCTCCTTATTACAGACAGCGTCCCCTTTTTACACATTACGGCAGACAGCGTCCCCTTTTTACACATTACGGCAGACAGCGTCCACTTTTTACACATTACGGCAGACAGCGTCCCCCTTTTTACAAATTACGGCAGACAGCGTTCCCTTATTACACATTACAACAGACAGCGTCCCCTTTTTACATATTACGGCAGACAGCGTCCCCCTTTTTACACATTACGGCAGACAGCTTATTACACATTATGGCAGACAGCGTCCCTTTTTACACATTACGGCAGACAGCATCCCCTTTTTACACATTACGGCAGACAGCGTCCCCTTTTTACAAATTGTGGCAGACAGCATCCCCCTTTTACAAATTACGGCAGACAGCGTCCCCTTATTAGACATTACGAAAGACAGCGTCCCCTTTTTAAACATTACGGCAGACAGCATCCCCTTTTTACACATTACGGCAGACAGCGTCCCCCTTTTTACACATTACGGCAGACAGCGTCTCCTTATTACACATTACGGCAGACAGCGTCCCCCTTTTTACAAATTACGGCAGACAGCATCCCCCTTTTACACATTACGGCAGACAGCGTCCCCCTTTTTACACATTACGGCAGACAGCGTGCCCTTATTACACATTACGGCAGACAGCGTCGCCTTTTTACACATTATGGCAGGCAGCGTCCCCTTTTTACACATTACGACACACAGCGTCCCCTTTTTACACATTACGGCAGACAGCGACCCCTTTTTTACACTGGCTGGGGACAGGTATTAGTGAGGGACATGGGAGAAGAGGGTGTGGGTGTGAGTGGCTGGGGACAGGTATTAGTGAGTGTGAAAAACGTTGTGTATTGGATAGGTGTGTAAATCATTTACACACCTATCCAATACACATACATTTTCACACTCTACCCATCCTCCCATCCCCTCCCTCTCTCCTTTTCTTCACCCTCTATCCATTCTGTATCTTCTTCCTTCTGTTACCTTCTTCGATTCTCTCCCCTCTCTCTTACCATGTACAACCCCTACCCCCCCCCCCCGCCGAGCGCAGCACAACTATGATTTTTGTTAACTGTCCGGTTGCCTTCAGCAGCGCCAGTCACTCTCTGTCCCCGCTGATATGTGCGCCTCGCAGAGACGCTGCGGCCAGAAAGGGGGAAGTAGATGGGGGCGGAGGACGCTGGCGGGCAGCTGCAGCACTGCCCGTATAACTGTATGTAAGACAGTTATAATGTGCGGTGCGCATAGGAGCGGGAGCTGCTAGCAGCGGTAGCGCTGGGGCAGCCGCAGCAGGATGGGACAGCAGTGTGGCCCTGCGGGTGCTGCCGGACGGTCCTCCGCCCACAGCGCATATGCGCTGTGCGCAAGGCACCGCCGGTACACCGCTAGTTACGTCTTTGACTGATGGTGTAATAAAAGCAAACCCAGTGGCTAAGGGGTCTATTCATACAGAAAACGAAAACAGAATTGCTACTTATCACTATACATCGCATTGCTTCGATGCGATGTATAGCTGTGATAAGTAGCAATTCATGTATACTTACCCTTCCGACGATGCGCTGCGGTGTCTAGGGCTCCTGCGGTGAGGTCTTCTCCAGCGGTCCTTCCTAGCGATGCGCGGGGTACAGCGGCGGGTCCCTTTGCGCATGCGCAGGGTGTTGACCTCCCAGCAGGCCGCAGTGGTTGCTGGGAGGTCGGGGGGCGGAGCCAGCGCGAGGTGCAGAGCAGCGATCAAGGAAGCATTGAGCTTCCCTGATGTCTCCGCACTACAGTCCAGGTTACGCCGTCCTGAGATGGCGAACCTGAACTCCATGGAGAAGCGGAAAGCAGAGCTTTCCGCACCTTCATGAATCGCACACACCATACAAAGGTATGGTGATGCGATTCAGGCAGAGAGCGGGGGTACCGCTGGAGAAGTCAGAGACTTCTCCACGGTAACCCGCTCTGTTAATTGCAGTAGGCAGAGAAAAGCCCTGTTTAACGCAAAACAGGGCTTTTCACTGCTGCATGAATAGACCCCTAAAAACGCAGTTGAGACACCTCAGTGTCAGTGCAGTGGGACGCTGCTTCTGCCTGCTGACAGGTGAATCTGCAGCTTAAACTTACCACTGGTTAAGCAGGTAACTCTTCTGGTGTCTGCTGATGGTATGCAGATAAGATGGCAAGGTCCTTATATAACTCACTCAGGAGCCAGCCCGTAGCAATAAGAGAACAATATTAATGCATCACTGGGACCATCTCATATGCTGAGAGAGCTCTAACAGCGCAGTCAGGCTGTGTTATCACTATGAGCTCCTATCCTGTTCCTTGTTAGCAGTCTGCGGCAAGCTCAATTGTTGTGCCTGTGCGTGGTCTCCTTTCACGAAGATGATGATAAAAGGCACAAGGCTGTGAAGAACAAATTGTCAGTGTTCCATGAATGGTACCCTGTATTCCCAGTGGTGCTGAGAGGCAGGGGGAGCAGGTACAGATTACGCCAACCCCTCCCCCCACTGAGGATACCCGCACTGTGGCAGGCCAGAGCTGCTGCCATCTTACCGGTGATATCTTTGAGAAGATGGCACCGCACAGAGAAAGCAAAGATTCTGGCACCGTGCCAGAGTCTTTGCTCTCTAGTGCCCAGCGTCATCTTCCCAAATATCACTGGCCGGGGAGGAGGGACCCGCTTCCAGGTCACGTAAGGTAGGAAGCAGGTGCCCTCCCTCTTGCTCCCCTATGTTAAAACGCCCCCCCCCCCTTCATTATTCACATATTTTTATACTAAAGTGCATAGTCACGCCCACTTAATAAACCACGCCCCCAGACCTTTACCGAGGCCCAGCATGGCTCTCAACAGCCCTGTGTATTCCTCAACCGATTTCACTATAAACAGCAGCTTTTTCAAGAGGCAGTTGTGTAGTGTGGGTGCAGCTGGTAGAGCATGCGCTCCAACGGCTGGCAGCTCATAAGTGCATCAGAATGGCACAGGGGGAGCGGACCTTTCTATGGGGGTAATTCCAAGTTGATCGCAGCAGGAATTTAGTTAGCAATTGGGCAAAACCATGTGCACTGCAGGGGGGGCAGATATAACATGTGCAGAGAGAGAGAGATTTCGGTGGGGTGTGTTCAATCTGCAATCTAATTTGCAGTGTAAAAATAAAACAGCCAGTATTTACCCTGCACAGAAACAAAATAACCCACCAAAATCTAACTCTCTCTGCACATGTTACATCTGCCTCCCCTGCAGTGCACATGGTTTTGCCCAATTGCTGACTAAATTCCTGCTGAGATCAACTTGGAATTACCCCCTATGTACATACTGCACCTCTACGAGGAGTGTACTGCTCTCTTCGTCAGTGAGGGGGCATGCCCAGCGCTCTGTGAGCTGCTGGCATGCCTCCAGGGGCGGATTATGAGTCCGGGGGGGCACAGGGCACTTGAGACAGGGGAGCCCTATCTCATTGCTGTGCCTGCTGTGGGGTTGGGGGCGTGGCCTAATCGCGGGATGTGTGGGCATGCCCCCTTATGCAAATTTCAGGTTTTTTTTTAATGGAATTTTGGTCCCTCAGCTAGGGCTAATCCAGAGGAGGTGGTCGCTCCCCCCTACACATCCGCACAGGCAGAAGAAAGCAGGGAGGCTGCTGCCTCCCTGCAACACCACAGACCTGCCAACACGCAGCAGCGTGTGCTGACTGTAGCACAATGCTGCTGCTGTTGCTGGCAGGACGGGGGAGCTTCAGAGCTGGGACAGAGCTACTCCAGCCCTGTCTGCCTGAAGAAAGCTGGGAGGTATGCACCCCTGCCTGTGCCATGCCCATACTATCTGCTTCTGCTCCTAGTCTCCTATAGATTTGCCCAGATCTGTGACTCATTTGACTAACTCCGCCCAGTGTTGTGACTCCGCCCAGCGTTAGCAAATGAGTCACAAAGTCACAGATCTGGGCTATTATATAGGAGATATCACAATGCAGGAAAAACATGGCTAGTGCTTAAGGAGTTGTGGATTCTTAAGAAGAATATCTTGTGACTGTATTCTAAGATTTCTAAGAAAATAAAAAATAATGTTTCTGTGTAAATCGCTAGCACATGTTTTCCTGTGCTCTGCTTCCGGAGGTTATCCTGCACGGCAGACAATGCAAATGATTAAAAGGCAATCACACTTTAAAAGAAAAGTGTAAATTGATTTTCTTTCCCTTTTGTGAAGCTAGGTCACCACTGAACTGACAGTCTGACCTTTCCTGTAATGTAACAGATTATTATCGAAGTGACAACCTACTTCTGGAGAAAGTCATGTCAAGAAGCCCAATGCAACTATGTATTACCTGACTCCTTTATCTTAATTGAACAGATGCAGTATAGGGAACTCCCAATTTTATATCAGAATGGGCATGATAAAAAATTGTATTATCCGTATTAGGTAGCAAAGTATATTATATTGAGGAAAATGTCCGTGGATGACAAATGGTTGGAAAGTTAATTTCTTTACTGGAATGTACTCATACACACCAGAAGTCCAGAGACAAAATGCTAATAGCCCTAGAATCCTGTATGGAACAGTGATCAGAGGTTGGATGTTGTGTATAACACAGCAGGGGTCAAACCTACAAACCCAGAGAAAGACACAGTCTACAAAGGTGTGAAACTTTCTTCCTGGACTGGTGTATAACAGAGCTAGAGTTTGTTGACACAGGCCTGACCTCTAGGCTTCAAACATTAACACAGATAAGAGCATCTACCCCTGTTCGAGTGACCCAGAGATCCATAGCATAACCTTAGAATCAAACAATTCTGATTTTGGAAGGGTTAAAAGGAATCCCAAGGGGTGGGGGCTGCGAGTGAGCTGAAGTGGGTTTAAATATGAGAAACACTCCACAGATAGTGTTCATTGTCATGAAGGGATCCAGAGGATCACAATGAAACCAAAACCACAGGAAGAGACTTCACTTCCATACCATCCTTTGACCCTACAGGTGATCTGAACGTTGTTTTCTTACCTGAAGTTCTTGAAATTGTTATTACTTCTGTGATTATTTAAACTATTATAATCCTGTAACCTTTTTTTCATAACTACAAGCTTTGAAGACTAGTACTAGTCCTGGTTCTGTGTTTTTTGACCCAAAACCCCAAGCAGCCCATGTTACCTATTTTTTCAAGTAAAAATAATTGTGTGTGCGGGTGAGAGCTGAAGCTTGCCCTGGGAAATGTCTCAAAAGTCACTTTAACTGGTGGCAGTAATTGTGTTGATTAACCAAACGTGCTGAGGTAATCAGAAAGTGTCACGGGCAGCAATTCTCAGATTGGCATATCTGAAGGTTTGGCACACTGCAGTTGTGACACACAGTATCTATTTTATGTAGTAGTACTAGGAAATTAGTTGTGTGCTTGTTCATCCAACCATCCACATAGAAAAGCAGCCAACACTATGCTAGCAGCTATATAATGTTTATGTTGCTTTAAAAATCTGTTCAAGTGGCACAATCCACTGCATTACTCCATAACTTTTACTGAATGCAGTCTGCTGCACAATGTCTGACCACTGGCTTATCTATAATGGGTGCAGTGTGTGCGGTGTACACGGGCCCCTGGGTCGAGGTGGGCCCACACAGCACACCCTGCATCCATAAAATTATACTTATCCCTCCAGAGCCTTATAGAGAACAGTGCTGCAGACAGGAATCACTGGGGAAATGGTGGGGGATTCATTTTCCAAGTGATTTGCGCATGTGCAATAGAGATGTCCACAGCAACATGGTGCAGGCGACATGTTCCCGGAGAACTGTGCATGTACAGTAGCATGGCAGGCTATTTTCCCATAGACCTACGTATACACAGTAGCATGGCAGGCCATTTTCCTGTAGTCTTACATATTTGCAGTAGCATGGCAGGCCATTTTCCCGTAGACCTACACATGTGCAGTAGACTCTGGCACAGCACCCGAGTCCAGGGGCGGATTGACCACTGGGAAGATCCCGTGAACATGCAGGGCCTGTTTTGTTTGTTGACATGTGAGGGGTAGTGCTGCTGCCATGGTTACATGGTATACTTCTGGTGCTGCCCGTGAGCCCACTTCTACAAATTTTTCCAGGGCCACTTTCAGGTCCCAATCTGCCCCTGCCCAACTTTGAAAGAAAGTGCACAGGAATATATTAACGCTACATAAATGTTAATAAATAAATATAAACAATAATTATACCTGTTATGCACTCAAATCTATATATAATTAGTTTACAACAGGCATGTCCAAAGTGCGGCCCTCCAGCTGTTGAGAACCTGACACAGCTTTAGCATTCTCTGACAGCAAAACTGTGTCAGGGCATGCTGGGATATGTAGTTTCACAACAGCTGGAGGGCCGCAGTTTGGACATGCGTGGTTTACAACTTTATCTTAAGGGCTGCTTAAGGGCAAATAAAATAAATACAGAAAAATGATGGAGTATTCCCACCTAGTGATATTAAGGGCGGTATTCAATTCTTTTCGCCCCCTTCCACACCCATTCTACAGTATTTCTGCTGGCGGAGCGTGGTATAATAATTTCAGCTCACTACCCCGAGGGTAGCAAGGCGCCCTAACCCTTTACGCAGCTAAACCTGATTACTATGGACGCGATATGCGCAATAATGGGGATCACTTTAGAAAGAGGACTGGGTGCTATGGGTATTGGTCACACTTAATAATTAGGTCAACTACTATTGGACGACATGGTCACTAGGTCGACATGAACAAGGTTGACATGAACAAGGTGGACATGGAAAAAGGTTGACATTAGTTTTTTTACTTTTTTGGTGTCGTTTTCTTCATAAAGTGACGGGGAACCCCATTTAGTGCACCGTGTCCCCTCGCATGACTCGCTTCGCTCGCCATGCTTCGGGCAAGGTGCCTCGCTCCATTGCCGCTGCGCTCGGCACAGATTACTATTCCCATTCGTAGTCCACGTGGATCATAAAGTATGAAAAAGTTTAAAAACATGATTCCCCCCCCCCCCGAAAATGCATGTCGACCTTTTTCCATGTCGACCTAGTAAATGTCGACCTAATGCATGTTGACCAATAGTGGTCGACCTAGTGACTGTCGACCTAAGTGTGGGCGACTTAATGACCGTATCCCGGTGTGATATATAATTTGAATACCGCCCTAACAATACTAAGAAACCTTTTATATATTTACTCAATATTAATATATTTATTTATATATCTTGAACAATGATGAGGATGATTCAATATACTGAGTTACTTTGTAAATTTTACTACACAATTTTATTAAAAATACAATCAAATATTTAAAATTCACATTTGTGTCATATACATTTTTTACTTACTGTATATTCACTGTGCTTTGTATTGGAACAGAGTTTTCAATTGTTGCATCCACTCATAAGAATATAGCATTACCCAACGCATTTCATCCTATAATACTTCCTCAGGGGTGTTTCTATTCTTTTGTAGATCAAGTCTAATGGGTAAATGTTCAACGTAATTTTCTCCTTTTAGACTTTAAAATTATACACCTTCAATTCCTTGCATGTCAAATCTTATTAGATCTGACTGTAAGAGAGTGAGTTTTTCTTCTTTCGGTGAATTTTAAGTGATACACACTTAATATTCACTTAAAATACACTTCAAATTCAACACGGTAAAATCGTGTAGGAACCACAGTATGACCCAGATGTATCAAGCCTTGGAGATTGATAAATTGTGCGGTGATAAAGTACCAACCAATCAGCTCCTAACTGCCATGTTACAGGCTGTGTTTGAAAAATGACAGGAGCCAATTGGTTGGTAGTGTAGGTTGTCACCGTTCAATTTATCTCCAAGGCTTGATAAATCTGGGCCTATATCAATATTATGATACCTCACGTACTGACCATAATATAAACTTTGCTGCCCAATGTGCTCGTTGTACAGTTCCTAAGAAGGCAAAGTGGCCTTACTGTATATATGTTCTATAGAGCAAGGAATCCTACAGCAGCAGCAAACAGGGCCGGATTAAGGTCTGTGGTGTCCCAGGGCAACTAATATGTAGGGGCCCTCACCAATAAAATTGATCCCTCTATCTTTTTAAAACCTGCTCATGAATCGGCCCCCTCCCACATACATACACACACATACACTGCCATGCTATGACGTATATAGCAGGTTAACTTACGGTAAGTGGTGCTGTGCAGCTCTTCCTGTTGACTCCTCCACTCACTGGCAGCTGCAGGGTATTGGTAGACACTACAGTTGTAGATGTCAACGGTCCAAATGGAGGTTAGTCCACATACTAGAGGACTTAACCAGGGAATTTACTTATTAACCAGGTAGAAACAGGTTACTGGTAACACAGGGTTAGCAATAATGCAGCAGGTACAGGCTGCAGATATATCCCAGTTGCAGCCAGGGTATGCTGGGCATTGTGATGTGCCAGGGTATGTGCACACTATATGCTGCCTTAAACACAGTTGTGGCACAGGGTTTATATTATATGCTGCAGTGATGGCACAGTGAGTGGAGTTTGGGGCCTTAATAGGGCACCCACACTTGGAGACACTCATGGGCACATCCGTATATTATTGACACCGGAAAGGAAGGAGCACGCCACGGTGGAGCCACTCATGCCCGGAGCTGCATAGCGCAGGTTGCTCCTCCGTGGAGAACCATTGAGTGTTGATTAGGGTTAGAAAATCAAATGTGTTAACTTTTGTACCTGTCAACCTAATGTCTGTCTTACAATCTATTAAATGCCTAATTAAACAATATTTATTATACCATAACCAATAACAATTCCCTACTTATACAACTCCCTGTTTGAAAACACATCTTGGCAGCAAGCCTAGATTTTCATGATGTATTATGGAGTCCACTGGGCAGGAACCAGAGCCAGGAACCTCATAGTTCCATGAGCCACTAGGGTCACGTGGAAGATGCTAGAGATGAGCGGATTCGGTTTTACTCGGTTTTACTCGGTTCTCAAAACCGAATCTTATTGGCTATCCAAAACACGTGACATCCGTGAGCCAATTAGATGCCGTTTTGAGAACCGAGTAAAACCGAGTAAAACCGAACCCGCTCATCTCTAGAAGATGCCGGCACATTTTTGGGCCCTTAGGGTAGTCATCAGCTGAATAATAAACAACCCACTATTTGATTGAACAGCTAGGGCACAAGCCAAGATTTGTATGTTGCTCCAGCCTTGTCCCCCATAGGATCTGGGCCCCCCATTTTGCAGATTGCATGGACAAATGAATATGAGTGTATCCTTCAATTTTTGCCCAGTACCTGTAATCCTGTGTTCATTCCTGCTCTGTGTCCTTGTCTTGCCATGGCCCTCCATTTATTCTTGTGTATGGTCCTGATACCTCGGATTCTTTTCCCCACCCTTTTTAAACATGAGAAGAGGCGGGCACCGTAATCTATAGCCCTGAGAAAGCTTTAGCATAAGGCGAAATGCGCATCGTTGTAGCAGTGTGCAGTCCGTACTAATAACCAATACTCCACAGCTCTGTATATGATTAGTTAATAATCTTCAACACTATATGGGGGTAATTCCAAGTTGATCGCAGCAGGAAATTTTTTAGCAGTTGGGCAAAACCATGCGCACTGCAGGGGAGGCAGATATAACATGTGCAGAGAGAGTTAGATTTGGGTGGGTTATTTTGTTTCTGTTCAGGGTAAATACAGGCTGCTTTGTTTTTACACTGCAAATTAGATTGCAGATTGAACACACCACACCCAAATCTAACTCTCTCTGCAAATGTTATATCTGCGTCCAACTGCAGTGCACATGGTTTTGCCCAGTTGCTAAAAAATGTCCTGCTGCGATCAACTTGGAATTACCCCCTATATGTATTGTTGCTCAGAATATGGGAGTGTGAAAGCACTATTTGGATATTGATAGGTAGATGTTGCCTGTATCGTGCATGTAAGACCTATGATCACCGTCTGATAATGGAGTATGGAGGAGAGAAGGGAAAGGGGAGACATGATAGAAACTTTCAAATATACCAAAGGTTTTAACAAAGTTCAGGAGGGAAACATTCTTCAAAGGAAGAGAAGTATTAGAACTCGAGGACATACACTGAAACTGGAGGGAGGCAGGTTCAGGGGAAATTTAAGGAAAAATTATTTCACAGAAAGGGTAGTGGATAAGTGGAATAGCCTCCCATCAGAGGTGGTAGAGGCTAAGAATGTAGAGCAATTTAAACATGCTTGGGATAGGCATATGAATATCCTTACAAAGAATTAAGGTTCAAAAAGGGTTGAGATTCCTAAAGGATAAAAAAAATGGGCAGACTAGATGGGCCAAGTGGTTCTTATCTGCCGTCAAATTCTATGTTTCTATGTTTCTATGAGTGAAAGGGGATTTACACAGGCATGCATGCTCAGATCTGTCTTTAGTTATATCATATACAGCAGCAAGAAGGGATATAGGTGGTCATTCTGAGTTGATCGCTAGCTGCATTCGTTCGCTGTGGTGCGATGAGGCAAAAAAACTGCACTCCTGCGCATGCGGCGCAATGCGCACATGCGACGTACTATTACAACGAATGATGTAGTTTGACACAAGGTCTAGCGAAGCTTTTCAGTCGCACTGCTGGCTGCAGAGTGATTGACATGAAGTGGGCGTTTCTGGGTGTCAGCGGACCGTTTTCAGGGAGTGTTCGAAAAAACGCAGGTGTGCCAGGAAAAACGCAGGTGTGGCTGGGCGAACGCAGGGCGTGTTTGTGACGTCAAAACTGGAACTGAACAGTCTGAAGTCATCGCAAGCACTGAGTAGGTTTTGAGCTACTCTAAAACTGCCCAAAAAAACTTTGTAGCCGCTCTGCGATCCTTTCGTTCGCACTTCTGCTACGTTAAAATACACTCCCAGTGGGAGGCGGCATAGCGTTTGCACGGCTGCTAAAAACAGCTAGCGAGCGATCAACTCGGAATGACCACCATAGTCACAGTGGAGATGCTTTGCAAGCCAGCATGCCTGCAGACTGATGAAACCCTCTCCCAGGCAAGATGCAACGAGTTTGCAAACTTCTTTGCAGATAAAATATCCACCATTCGGGCTGAAATCTCCACAGTGCCATCAATGGAGTGTCAAACTACAAAACCTGCCAATATAAGTCACCTGCCTTCATGGACCAGCTTTCACCCAGTGGATGTAAAGGACATTGCTGAAATTGCTCGGATTTTGCGTCCCACCACCTGTGATCTTGACCCTGCCTCAACCAAGCTTCTAATAGGTTGTATGGATATAATTGGTCCTGTCTTTGCAAAAATTGTTCAATGCTCTTTGCAGACAGGCTTATTTCCTGGACCCCTAAAGGAAGCAATTGTTAGACCTCTTCTTAAAAAATCTAATTTAGATCCCGACTGCATGACCAACTATAGACCGGTATCAAACCTTCCTTTTCTAGGAAAGGTTATTGAGAAAGTGGTTGCAAATCAACTGGAAACCTGCCTGACAACCCATGATATCTATGATCCATTCCAATCAGGATATAGGAGAAGACATAGTACTGAAAAGCCCTGGTGTGTGTGTGTTAAATCTTCTGATGGCAAGAGACAGAGGCGACTGTTCAATATTAATCCTTCTGGATCTCTCTGCAGCATTTGATACCGTGGACCATGGGCTTCTGATTGAGCGTCTGATACATTTTTGTGGACTGGATGGCACAGTCCTAAATTGGTTCAAATCATTTCTCACAGGCAGGTCACAGAGAGTATCGTCTGGATTATACTCATCACCACCAGTGCCATTGCCATGTGGTGTCCCACAAGGTTCTATACTATCCCCCATGCTTTTTGCAGTATACATGCTCCCGCTGGGTGAAATAATCAGGCGCCATGGGCTAGTCTACCACTGCTATGCAGATGATACACAACTGTACTTGTCCTTTGCTCCAGGCACTGATAACCCAATATCAACCCTAAATGGCTGTCTAGCTGAACTCCAGGAGTGGATGAGTGCTAGTTGGCTGCGACTGAACCCGGATAAAACTGAGGTCCTTATGATAGGACCGCAACATCAAAGGACAAGACTGCAGCATAGCCAACCAACTGGACTTACACTCGGGGATTCGGAATTACAAACCACTGATCGTGTGCGGAATCTTGGCGTTGTCCTGGATGGTGGCTTGACACTTAAACATCAGATATCAGCCACAATCAAATCCTCATTCTTTCACCTGAGGAACATAGCCAGAATCAAGCATTTAATTCCCTCAGATGATCTGCCAAAAGTCATCCACGCATTTGTATCATCTCGATTAGACTACTGTAATGCCCTCTACCTTGGTCTCCCAGCAAAAGAATTGCACCGCTTACAGCTGGTGCAAAACACAGCTGCCAGGCTGTTAACCAACCAGCCCCGTTCTAGCCACATAACACCCATACTCTACTCCCTTCACTGGCTGCCTGTACGATGGCGAATCATCTTCAAGATTGGCTTACTGAGTTTCAAAGCACTACATGACCAGGGCCCAAGGTACCCGAAGTAGCTACTGACCCCATACTGCCCCACTCGATTACTGCGATCTGTAGATGAACGACTTTTAGCAGTACCTAGAATCTCCCGTAATTCATCTGGGGGTCGAGCTTTTAGTCATGCGGCTCCGACTCTATGGAACTCACTTCCCCGCACAGTGCGAGAGGCCCCAACTATAGAATCCTTCAAAAGTAGACTCAAGACTTTCCTTTTTACTCAAGCATTCCCATAATTGTCCCTTTAGTATCTCCATGCTTCTGAATTTTATGAAAATCTGTTCTGTACTTCATTATTTTCTGTACTATATTATGCTATGTATCTGTTTAGCGCCTTGAGTCCTATTGGAGAAAGAGCGCCATATAAATAAAATTATTATTATTATTAAATATCTCAAATGTGAAGGTCACTAGATATATATTAGATCACATGCTAGAGACAAATTTCCACTGCCGATCACACACAGAAAGCACTGCAATTAATGAACATATGCATAAAATGCATAATATATCACAATATAGCTCTGCTTGAATAACGTGTTCAGGGGAAATTTGAAGAAAAATCACTCCACAGAAAGGGTAGTGGACAAGTGGAATAGCCTCCCTTCAGAGGTGGTAGAGGCTAAGACAGTAGAACAATTTAAACATGCATGGGATAGACATAAGGATTTCCTTACACAGAAATAAAGATCGAATAAGGTTTGAGGTAAAAATATTGTAAAAAAAATGGGCAGACTAGATGGGCCAAGTGGTTCTTATCTTCCGTCACATTCTATGTTTCTATGTTTCTAGTGCCTGGCAGGTACAGTGCACCAATAATACCAGGAGCTGGCCGGTGACCCAATAGCAGCGGGTCCGCGAATGCTGACTGTCAGAAGGTCACAAGGTCGACAGTCAAAATGAGGCTCAAAAGGTCCACACAAAAAATGTTTGTGTTATTTTGTGTTTTTAAACATTTCTACCCAAATTTGTTGAAATGTGTCACTTTGCTCGCCACAAGGTTACTAAAGGTAATAGTTTGTGACATGCATAGGCAAGTTGTACAAGCATGAAAAACATGTGTCCACAATGTCGCATTTTGACTGTCGACCGTTTGACCCTGTCGACCATATGGTGTAGACTGTCTAACTATACATTGGAACCCGGATATGTGTGCTACAAGAAAATATGCCGCACTCTCCAGCACACTGATAACTACATGAGTGGCTCTGTGTCCAAAGATGTGTGCTGAAGTACAGGGAATGTGTGATGAACCGCATGAACCTGGGCAAAGGGAGTACGTTACATGGGGTCATTTCAGATGCTAGAAAATGGTAGAGGGTGTTAAGGAAATTTAAGCAATGTATAGAATCTATTCTGACTTTTTAATATCATGTAATACTTAACAGACATTATTATGTAAGATGTTTTTCTGCCAAAGAATGTAGGTTCGTGACAAGAACTTGCTAAGTCACCCTAGTCTTGCTGATTTGTGTCATGTGCCCACCCAGGACCAGATGGTGTTCGATAAGGAGGAACGGGCCTCAAGGCCTGCTGTGATTGGTCCAAGCTTGGGTGGAGTAATTCTTTGTAATATGCAATATTAGGGGCCATCTATGCCATGTTCGAAAGGCAGAATGAGCTCACTTGTAATTACTTGTAAGTGCATGCTGACTGTCACTTTATTGTAATCTTGCTCTGCCATTATCAATATAACTTTGAATCTGACCACAACTGTCCACGTTGTACTCTTTTTTCCACAACAATTTGGTGCCGAAACCCGGGATCTGAAAGCGATTGGAACGGAATCAGGACAAGGAACGGAGGACTGGAGACCAGATCGGCGCCATTTAAAAAAAAAAAAGGTGAGAACATTTGTGTCTCTGTCTGCTCTCCTCTCCTCTGTTCCTAAGTCCCTCCGTCCCACTATCGTGAGTACAGATCCCAAGAACCTGAACAGTTGTTTTATGTTTAACATTTTTTGGATATGCATGTGTGAGTGTATGTAGATGCTGGCACATTGCCACATCAGCATGAGAGAGGCCCTTTACGGCTGAATGATTGTGCTGCCCCAAGTATGCTGGGGGCAGTGGAGTAAAAGGTAAGAGGACCCTATCGTCCTCAGACACGAATGTTTCCTATCTTCTCAGTCTGTCATGTAAAACTGTCATTAACATTGTCTGCATAGTGGAAGGACAAATATAAGGATAAGTGTTGGTGAAGAGTAGTTTCTCTGCTGGTCTACCCTTGCTTGTCAATACCGGTCTGTGGGCAACCGATTGTGGCTCTCCCCCCAGAACAGGAGCGATATAATCTCTGATTACCTCCTGGCCTGCTATCTGACAGCTCTGTGTACACTGGTTTGAGTCTGTTTCTCGCTACACTGAAGGGCGTTTCCTGAAGCTGCAGACTGGCGTCTCTCTGTGTCTCATGAAAAATCATACTTCTTACTTAGATAATCCCTTACTTGCATGGTTTAACCTAGAGGACATTAGAGGGCAAATATTGTTTGGCATCTACACCTTGCTGACTTTCATTTGGCTCTGTTGGAAAATTTGGAGGGACCAAAAGCGGGGATTCGCTGTGTGGGACTTCCCCTAACAGCCAATAGCCATAGAATATAGTGCTGTGAAAAACTGAGAGAGGGGTGCAAGAGTCCCCTCCACCATAGCCGGGCTATGGGAAACAGTCACAGCAAACGTGGATTTGGCTGATCACCAAATCAGAGTAATGGACGTCCTGAGACTCCTCGTACCCCACAGGAGGAGATGAGTAAGAAATATGGCAAATGGGTCAGCCGGCATTTACCTAAGTGGGTCAGGCTGACTAGGGGGATGGATTGTGGGATCCCAAAAGAGGGAACCTTTGAATTATCCCGCTGGGCAACCCTCTACAAAAAATAAAACAAAATTCACTGAGCCAAATGAATAGGCAGCTTGGAGTAGGTGGATGGTAGAATCTTATAAAAGACAGCAAAAAGCCCAAAGTATTTTTTTTTTACATCAGAAACAAGAACAGGAAGGGCAAATCAGCAAGGAGGGGAGGTACAGTCAGATGAGAAAGAGGGGGAGGAAGGGTTTTGTGTGGAGTGGAAGGTGAGCTTGTCATCACTCCCAAAATAACCCAAGGTGAGAGAGATGAAAGGGCTGAGGAATATTGCTTGCCTCAAGCCTCAGCCTAACTTGTTAGAGAGCAGTTCATGCCTGGTACAAGTGAGTTTAGCCAGCTCAAGACAGAGAAATATACAGGAGGTACAGGAGAAAATGGTCCAGAGGGTGATGGTAGTTGACACACCTGGTAACCCCCAGAGGGGTAAGTTTAGGGGGAGGAACAATTAGGAGCCCAGAAATGTGAAGTGCTACAATTGTGGGAAACAGGGCCACATTGCAAGAAATTGTCCAGCTCCAAAAAGGGGGGGGCAGGATAGCGCCTGACAGGGAGGGCTTCCAGTGTTACCAGTCATCTTGGTGTTATGAGCCACAGCAGTGGTTCATTCCTGTTTGCATTCGGTTCATGTATTTTATGTTATATTTCTGTTTGCATGTCAGGATTTCTTATGTACTTATTTAGAGTGTTATACTTTTGTTTACTAGCCTGGTAACTACAGTGTCATATTTTGTGGGTCTTCCCACTAGCCTTAGTTTTGTGTTTTTGTACTGGCGGCAGCGCCGCACATAACTTGTTTGTTTAGTTCTCATGTTATAGTCTCCTTAGCTGTAGCTAGTTTTCCCCTCACTCGCAGTCTCAGGTGGTGCCTTGTAACCTTGTAAGACCGGGGGGCATCGGAGTTTGGGCGAACCTAATTTGCCCATTCAAGCGCGGCTGCCTTGGGCAGAAGACTAGCACCTCAGGCACCATCCGACCACTGGGAGGAGTAATGGAGTTATGGTTAGAAAAGGTCTTGCTGCGGCCATTCATACTGACTGCAGCTTCACTCATGAGTACTGGAATTCCCCAGTTGTCACACATTCCACAGAGTTCCAGGGTTTCAATTTGTAACATTGTACTTGTTTCCTAACACTCGGAGAGTAGGGGGGTGATGCCTTTGTCCACTTGACCCTCTCTGAAATGCCTTTTTACTCAGTGGAGTATCTGGTGGACAGTGGAGCAGCCCATGTTCTCAAGAGAGAAAGTATGTCAATGGATACTCCAATTACCCTGCAAAATCAGGCAGGTCCCCAAACACTTGGTATATGGGGGAAGGCAGGTTGCAAATAAATAAATAAATATTGTTTGGAAACATGAGGATGGTCGATTGTGTGCACATCTCCCTTCATATGTTTCCAAAGGGGGAATGATTGCTATGATTGCTAAATTTTGGTTTGCACAGTGTTTGAAATACTTTACAACAGAATGGTTATGTTCTCCTTGTAGATAGAGGCGTGGCCTGTTGCCAAGGTAACGGCTGCAGTAACAGCAAAGAAATTGATATCTGAATTTGTGTGCAGGTATGGCCTACATGAAACGGTTGAGAGAGCAAATAGCGTATTAAAAAAAATGTCTAAGATCTGTGAGCAAACAAAACTTACATGGGTACAAGCTTTACCAGTAGCTCCATTTGCAATGAGGTATACCCCAAAGGGATAACATGGACTTTCATCATTTGAGATACTGTTTGGCAGGCTGCCACTCAAATTACATGGACAGTACACTTCTCTTACTGACTACGTTGTTCAGCTTCATAAGCCACTGACTAATTTGCATGGCAAAGTGTTTTCTTCTTTACCAGATCCACAAGACACATCTGGAACCCCGATTTGATGGCCCATACCAGGTGCTATTGACCACAGTGACCTCCGACAAGGTGGAGAGGAAAGTACGCTTCTCACTGTAAGAAAATTAACTTTCAGGTCAATGATGCAAACTGGTCCTAAAAGCGTGGGGCCCCCGGGGAGAAGAGACATGAATGGACTGTTAAGATACTCTTGTTTTTCTGCCTGCTTGTTTGTGCTTTATATCAGTGTGTGCAGGTGAAAGGAGAAAAGCAAAAGAACTCTATATGGCTTCTACATCAGCAGACAGCTAAGGAGCTGAACGCCACTGACTGTTGTATCTGTTCTTATGTTCCTGCTAACCATAAAGGAATCCCTTTGATTGGTATCCCTATCTCAATGAATGATCTTAACCTCACAGATTATAGCTATAATGTTGATATAGACATAAATCACACTGCTCACAATGCTCTTTCAGACCTAGGAATATATTTAGAAATTGCTGGTATAATCTCTCTCCGCCTACTATATGTATAGGGCCTATGTTTATTAACCACGTGGCCGAACTAAAAGGTCACCTAGTCAACTTACCTAAGGTATACGTTGGAGAAACAAATTGTAAAAATGCTGCCTTAGTGTTTAACATGGAATACAATGAAAAGTTATGTGACAAGGTGAACGGTAACTGTAACAATCAATGTTGGTGTGCAAAAATGAAAGCTCTTTGTGCCCCTAGGTGTGCCTGTCCTAACCAGATGGATGAGGATGATTGGGATTGTAAGACCCAAGTGCACAATAATATGGTATGGTTTCAGAGCTGGTTGGGAAACCATGGTAAAATAATCCCTAGGGTGTTGAAGCAAGGCCTATACTATATTTGTGGCAATAGGGCATACTCATGGCTTCCTATGGGAGCTTGGGGGAACTGCACTATGGGAAGAGTTGTGCCAGCCATAAGACAGCGTGAGAACATCTCTTTTACCAATATGATAGAAACAGGCCCTAGAGAGACTAGATACAAGAGAGAATTGTTTACTGCAGCAGATAAAGCCTGGATGTGGTTCCCTGCCTGGACAGGCTGGGGAATTGAATTAGCAAATAAGTTGAATAAATATGCGAATATTATTGATGGGATAATTAATGAGACCACAAGTGCCATCCATGCTATCAATGAAGAAAAGGCTCAAATTAGGAAGGTGACCCTACAAAATAGGATGGCTCTCATTTACTATGGAGGGAGGAACGTGTGCTGTTATATGGGAGGAATGTTGTACATGGATTGAGGACTCACATGACCCCATAGAAGCGCACATGAATAAAGTAAAGGAATTACAAAACAAGCTAGAGACATATCCAAGGAGGGATGGAATCCCTTCTCCTGGATGGGGACAATTGGTGTATGGTTTAACAATCTATTATCAGATTTAATGAAACCCATAGTGGTAGTGATAGGATTGATTGTATTTCTTTTGATCGCTTGGAAATTATTAATGTGCTGTATTTCTCATTTCAGGAAAAATGTGTATTCGCTCGCTTAATAGGAAGAATAATAACAGCCACAGAGATGACCGTCTGACGGCCCAGCCCAACTGCCCATCTCTTCTGCGAGACCCCTCAGTTGTTTTAAGAGTTGGGTGGAAGACATCATCTCTGAAAGAGGGTCCCGCAGGTGTACTTCGACAGTTTGGACACCACCCCAGAGGGAGTTTATCCCGAGAAGTGATTTCGACGAGTCAGTTATTACGATTCCAGCGAATTTACCGAGTGGTCTCTGTGCCCTAGTGCACCTCCGGCTGCTGTTATTATTCTTACAGCTAGATAGATAGGTGTGTGAATGCTTCAATAAAGGTGTGTGAAAATGCTTAGCAGAATAGCAACCGCGAGGCAGTACTTAGTCAGTTCTCCCTCTTGCGTACATCCTGTCTCAATTGGTACTTTGTCACATAATAAAACCTGGGGGCATCAGAGTACTGGGTGGACCTAATTCGCCCGGGAAAAGCGGCTGCTAAAGGACAAGACTTTGACCTGCAGGTACCAATTGACTGCGGGGTGTGGCAACAGAGTCAGGGTAGGCCCAGGTGCGTCTGTGGCTATATCATCCCCAGTCACAGTCACACCACCTTTTTTTAACCTTTTTAGCATTAGTAGTACTGCCATTGTTACCTTTTAGTTTATGTTTTTATATATGTGTGATAATAAAATTATCAAAAGGGTGAGAATTGTTAAGGAAATTTAAGCAATGTATAGAATCTATTCTGACTTTTTAATATCATGTAATACTTAACAGACATTATTATGTAAGATGTTTTTCTGCCAAAGAATGTAGGTTCGTGACAAGAACTTGCTAAGTCACCCTAGTCTTGCTGATTTGTGTCATGTGCCCACCCAGGACCAGATGGTGTTCGATAAGGAGGAACGGGCCTCAAGGCCTGCTGTGATTGGTCCAAGCTTGGGTGGAGTAATTCTTTGTAATATGCAATATTAGGGGCCATCTATGCCATGTTCGAAAGGCAGAATGAGCTCACTTGTAATTACTTGTAAGTGCATGCTGACTGTCACTTTATTGTAATCTTGCTCTGCCATTATCAATATAACTTTGAATCTGACCACAACTGTCCACGTTGTACTCTTTTTTCCACAACAAGGGTGCACTGGGTGGTGTGTGTGGATTAAAATATCAACAGTATATAGACAGTCAATTGTCAGAAGGTTGACTTATAAATGGTTGACGGGACTTACATCAGAGGGGGTAAGTATTTCTACACCCACCCATCCCCTACCCTAACCCTCGGGAGTGTGTGTGTGTGTGTGTGTGGGGGGGGGGGGGGGGGGGGGGGCTGTGGGGCTATGGATAACCTTCAGGGGATGGTAGCTAGGGCTAAACACTCCCCCAAGTGCCTAACCCTAATCCCCTACCCCCACCCGGGCCCTAGCCCTAACCCTGATCCCCGATACTCACCTTCGGGATGTCGGCTGTTGGTGATCCAGCTCCGATCTCCTGTGTAGTGTAATATGTTATGTGCAGTGTAATATGTTATCATACCTCCCAACATGACCCTCTCCAGGAGGGACACAGTGCTCTGCTTCTGGACTTCTCTCTTAATGTATGATTGCCGGCACCTGTGTTGAACAGGCTAATGGATAAGAAAGGTGTTTCAGCACAGGTGATGGAAATCATAAATTAAGAGGGAAGTCCAGGAGCAGAGCATTCTGTCCCTTCTGGAGGGGGTCATGTTGGGAGGTATGTGTGCAGTGTAAAGTTTTATGTGTAGTGTAATATGTTATGTGCAGTGTAATGTTTTACTGTGCAGTGTAAAGTTTTATATGCAGTGTAATTTTTCTGTGCAGTGCAATGTTTTATGTGCAGTGTAATGCTTCATAATAGTATGCAGCATAATTTTTCTGTGCAGTGCAATGTTTTATGGGGGTGATTCCGAGTTGTTCGCCCGCTAGCTGCTTTTAGCAGCATTGCACACGCTAAGCCACCGCCCTCTGGGAGTGTATCTTAGCTTAGCAGAAGTGCGAACGAAAGATTAGCAGAATTGCAAATAGAAATTTCTTAGCAGTTTCTGAGTAGCTCCAGACTTACTCAGCCATTGCGACCAGCTCAGTCCTTTTCGTTCCTGGTTTGACGTCACAAACACACCCAGCGTTTGCCCAACCACTCCCCCGTTTCTCCAGCCACTCCTGCGTTTTGCAACTAGAATGCCTGCTTTTTTCCGCACACTCCTATAAAACGGCCAGTTTCCGCCCAGAAACACCCACTTCCTGACAATCACAGTATGATCACCAGAACAATGAAAAATCCTTGTTATGCCGTGAGTAAAATACCTAACTTTTGTGTAAAATAACTAAGCGCATGCGCTCTGCGAACCTTGCGCATGCGCAGTAAGCGACTAATCGCAGTATAGCGAAAATCGTCAACGAGCGAACAACTCGGAATGACCCCCTATGTGCAGTGTAATGTTTTAGTGTGCAGTGTAATGTTTATATGCAGTGTAATGTTTATATAAAATTTAATTTTTTGTGTGCAGTTAAATGGAAAGAAATGTAGAGGGCAATAAATCACCCCCTTAGTGTGCATACTGCATAGTAAACTAAACTTGCAGACCCCTACACCTAGAGATGTGGATTGAGGATGTGCTAGCATAACTGAAGTACAGAACGGACAAGCACACTCAAATTTTGCATGCACCCTATAGGTGGGAAGGATGGACCTATTCTAAGTATATTAAATCTCTATTTGCAGTGTACAGTAACTGCTAATGATAAACATCTTCATCATAATCCACCCACAAAAGTCACAACAATCACCAGGATATGCCCAGCTAGGCTTAACTAGGCTTAACTTAAAAAGGGGCATAACTAGAACTTTGTGGGCCCCTTAGCAAAATTTTTAATGATACCCCCAACTCAGGTCTGCACCAGAGTGGGTGCGACGTCAGGTAGCAACTTTCCAGCCATGGCTTCTGCCCATAATTCACAATAAGTCACACAGTAGTGCCCATAAGCTACATTATGCCACACAGTAGTGCCTATAATCTACATTATGCCACACAGTAGTGCCTGTACATTATGGCACAGAGTTAGAAACATAGAATTTGATGGCAGATAAGAACCACTTGGCCCATCTAGTCTGCCCCTTTTTTTTATTTTATCCTTTAGGCAATCTCAACCCTTTTTTAACCTTAATTCTTTGTAAGGATATTCATATGCCTGTCCCAAGCATGTTTAAATTGCCCTACAGTCTTAGCCTCTACCACCTCTGATGGGAGGCTATTCCACTTATCCACTACCCTTTCTGTGAAGTAATTTTTCCTTAAATTTCCCCTGAACCTCCCCCCTCCAGTCTCAATGTATGCCCTCGAGTTCTAATACTTCTTTTCCTTTGAAGAATGTTTCCCTCCTGAACTTTGTTAAGACCCTTGATATATTTGAAAGTTTGTATCATGTCCCCCCTTTCCCTTCTCTCCTCCAAACTATACATGTTAACAGTGCCAGATTAAGGTCCACAAGGGCCTGGAGCTGAAATTGTTGAAGGGCCTATTGTGTGCCACCACAGCGGTGTGACCAGTGCTGTGGTCATGGGAATAGTGATGTGAGGGTGTGTCCTGTGCTGTTGGGGTGTAAAGTCATTCCAGTGGCAAGTGGCCTACAGTATGAATATATGTGCTCCTCTGTCTTTATGTGCCTATGTCTGTATGTGCTCCTCTATGTCCACATGTGCCTATGTCTGTATGTGCTCCTCTATGTCTGTATGTGTTCCTCTATGTTTATATGTGCTCCGCTATGTCTGTATGTGCTCCGCTATGTTTGTATGTGCCTATGTCTGTATGTGCCATGTCTATATGTGCCCTCTATCAGTTGGGTACAGGATCCCAAAAGTAAGGATGTTGGCGGTCAGAATACTGACACTTTTGGTAAGTAAAGTAACCCTACCCCTTACCCATTCCCTAACCCTCCCACAGCCTAACCCTCCCCTCATGCAGCTCAACCCTCCCTTCCAACAGCCTAATTCTAACCTCCCCTTCCACAGCCTGACACTAACCTTCACCCTAGTGCCTAACCCTAACCTCCCCTCCCACAGCCTAACACTAACTGCATACTTATATTAGGGAAGAGAGAGAGAGATAAGGGAGAGACGGGGAGAGGTCAGAGAGGAGAGAGAAAGGGGAGGGGAGAGAGAGACAGAAAGAGGAGGGAGAAATAGAGAGAGAAGGGGGGGAGAGGTCAGAGAGGAGAGAGGGAGGGGAGAGAGAGACAGAAAGAGGAGGGAGAGAGAGAGAGAGAGTGAGAAGTTGTAGACAGAGAGATAGAGCAGGGGAGAAGTGGGAGAGAGAGAGAAAGGGGGGAGAGAATGGGAAGAGAGAAAGTGGGAGAAACAGAGAGAGAGAGAGAGAGAAGGGGGAATATACAGAGAGAGAGAGAGTGGTGGGAGAAAGGTGAGAGGGAGAGGGAGGATATATAAAAGGGAGAGGAGGGGGAGACAAAGAAAGAAGAGAGGGGGGGAGAAAGAGAGAGAGAAGGGGGACACAGAGAGAGAGACAGAGTAAGAAGAGGGGAGAGAGAGAAGGGAGGAGACAGTGAGAGAGGGGAGGGAGAGGAGGGGGGAGATATAGAGAGAGGCAGATAAGAGGAGGAGTCAGAGATAGAGAGATAGTGAAGGGGGAGAGAGAGCAAGAAGGGGGAGACAGAGAGAGAGGGAGAAGAGGGGGAAAGAGAGGGGGAAAGAGAGAGAGGAGAGAGAGAGAGAGAAAGGGGAGAGACAAGGAGGAAGACACAGAGAGAGAAGGGGGAGAGATTGAGGGGGAGAGGGAGAGGAGAGAGAGAGAGAGAGAGAGAGTGAGAGAGGAGGAAAAAAGTGGAGGAGATAGACAAAGGGGAGACAGAAAGGGAGAGAGAGAGAACGAAGGATGGGGAACACACAGAGGGAAAGAGAGAAGGCGGGGAGATAAAAGGGAAGCACAGCGAGAGAAAATGGATAAAGAGTGTGATACTTTGCTCTCTATGTAACAGTGGATATCCTTTGTGGGATGTGCTGCTGGGAGAGTGGCTGCACTACAACAGTTCACTATGGATGGAACATACAAATAAAAAAGGGTGGTTGCTCCCTGCGCACTTCCTTACAGGAAATAATAATACAAATAACATCCAGTGATAGTAAAAAATGGGGGGTATTAATTAATTTACAAAATTGCAGTGTAGATTGCAGATGTTACTATTCACCATAGCGATAGTTAGTATAAGTAATTATAAAAAGGTTAACGACAAAATCTAAACAAAGGGGAAGGGGTGGCCGAAATTCCTAATACCGGTATACACAGGACAAAAACATACATGTACATACAAATACACAACAAGTATCTATTGCACCAAAACGCACTCAATGCGTCTTACTCTTGTGTGCTTACTTCCTGAGGTAAGATATATCCGTTTATCTGGATTGTAAATACAACGAATTCCTCCTGGGTTTCCAGTATGCAGAGGTCCTGTGTACCAATACGCTCGTCTTATACAGACAAAGTCCCGTACTGCGCCCTGTAATGGTGGCAGGCGGATTTGCTGTCCGTGTGCGTATACCCCTGTGAGTGATGTTTGAGTAAGGTGGAAATAAAATCCTTACCTCCTCCGGGGTTTGCTTCAAAAGGGCTGGTGAAGTCACCTGTGTACAGTGGTGGCTGTCCGTTCCTGGGGATGGATGCGGTATCTACAGGCAGACTTCCCTCATAGACCGCCATGTGCGCCTCGCGTTACTGTCAGGGGATCAGTTCGATCGGTAATCAGGAAGCACAGAAGAGTAAGAAGCAATTAGCGCGTTTTGGTGCAACAGATACTTGTGTATTTGTACAGTATGTACATGTATGTTTTTGTCCTGTGTATACCGGTATTAGGAATTTTGGCCACCCCTTCCCCTTTGTTCCGTTTTTATTGTTATCCTTTTTATAATTACTTATACTATCGCTACGTGAATAGTAACATCTGCAATCTACATTGCAATACTGTAAATTAATAAATACCCCCATTTTTTACTATCACTATGTTATTTTTAGTATTATTTCCCGTAAGGAAGTGCGCAGTGAGCAACCACCAATTTTTACAGCGAGAGAAAATGGTGGAGGACACAGAGAGAGAAGGGGGTGACAGAAAGAGAAGGGTGGGAGACAGAGAGAGAGTGAGAAGGGGGACAGAGAGAGAAGGGTGGGAGACAGAGCGAGAAAGGGGAGACAGAGAGAGCAAGAAGTGGGGAAACACAGAGAGAGAAAGTGGAAGACACAGAGACAGAGAGAGAGAGAGAGAGAGAGAAGGTGGAAGACACTGAGGGGTCAATTCAATACTGCGGGGATTGAATAGAGGCAAGAAATAGCTCACGGGGCTATTCAGTTCAGCGTGATGCTATGTTGGGGAAGGCCGGTTTTCACTGACTAACCATGGTGTTTTGTCGCGAGAACCGGCATTCTCCAACATAAATGCCCGACACAATGCTGCTTCTGCTGCGCTAAGGACAGAAATCAGCATTGCACCTGCACTTTTGTCGGATTTCTTCTCACTCCAGAGGGGTGTAGGAAGAAATCCTGTCGTCGGCTGTCACTGCACGTGGAATTGAATAGCTCCAGGAGCTAATTCCCGATGCTATTCAATCCGCACAGAACTGAATTGACCTCAGAGAAAGAGCTGGGGGGGGGGGGGGGAGACAGAGAGAGAAGGGAGGGAGAGAGAGAGTGGGCAGAGAGAGAAGGGGGAGAGAGATTGGGGAGACAGAGAGAGAGGGGGCAGAGAGAGAGAGCGAGAAGGGGGGAGACAGAGAGAGAGAGGAAAGAGTGAAGGGGGGAGGCAGAGAGAGATAGAGGTGGGGGAGACTGAACGAGAGAAGGGGGGAGACAGTGAAAGGGCTGAGACAGCCATCCCCTAAATCCACCCCCACCCCCCAGAGACCCTCCCCCCACACGCACACACCTACAGGCGGCACTTCGTACCTTCCTCAGCAGCGGGTCCCTGTCATTAGCAGCAGCAGCAGCGGGTCCCCGCCAGTAGCAGCAACAGCAGCAGCGGGTCTCGTCTTTAGCTCCGGCTGGCGCGGGTCCCCATCATTTGGATGTGGCGCCAGTAAACCCCTGCAACAGCAGTGTACCGAGGGGAGAGAGTGAGAGGAAGGGAAGGAACTGTGAGTGGAGGGGAGGAGCTGGACCACCTTGGCCAGCACCGCGGCCGGCCTCCCTCTTGACACTAGATCCGCACAGAGGCTCAGGGAGTGCGTACCACTGCGCTGCACTAGCAAGGAGGTCACGGTGTATGAGTGAACGGTGGGTTGGAGGGGTGAGGGAAGTGAGTGGGCGGGGCTTCCGGCTGCCACTGATGGTAACAAAATAAAAAAATAAAAAACTTCTTGTTACCAAAGTTTTCTAGCGCCGTCTGGGCCTATTTTCATGGGGGGCCTGGAGCTGCAGCTCCACCCGCCCCATTGTTAATCCGGCCCTGCATGTTAAGATCTTTTAGCCTTTCCGGGTAAGTTTTGTGATGTAGGCCATGCACCATTTTAGTTGCCCTTCTTTGTACACTCTCTAATGTATTTATATCCTTCTGGAGATAGGGTCTCCAGAACTAAACACAGTATTCCAGATGGGGCCGTACCAATGACCTATACAGTGGCATTATCACTTCTTTTTTCCTGCTACTGATTCCTCTCCCTATGCAACAAAGCATCTGATTTGCCTTTCTCATTACTTTGTTGCATTGCTTTCCTGCCTTCAAGTCACTTGAAATAGTGACTCCTAAATCTCTTTCCTCCTCAGTAGTTTCCATTATACCGGTAGTACCCTTGATACTATATTTAGACTTTGGGTTTTTGAGACCCAGGTGCATGATTTTGCATTTTTTAGCATTAAACTGTAGTTGCCACGTTCTTGACCATTTCTCAAGCCTACCTAGGTCATTAATCATTTGTTTTACCCCTCCCGGTGTGTCTACCCTGTTGCATATCTTTGTATCATCTGCAAAAAGGCATATCTTCCCTTCAATACCATCTGCAATGTCACCAACAAAGATATTAAAGAGAACTGGACCAAGTACAGATCCCTGGGGTACTCCACTGGTAACATTTCCCTCCATAGATTGCACTCCATTAACTACGACTGTCTGTTTCCTATCCTGCAACCAGGTTCTTATCCATTTAATTGATTTATAATCCACCCCCAGGCTTTCAAGTTTATTTAGCAGTCTGCGATGTGGGACAGTGTCAAATGCCTTACTAAAGTCTAGAGATGCTACATCTACAGCTCCCCCTTGATCTATTATTTTCATCACAGAGTCAAAAAAGTCAATAAGATTTGTTTGGCATGATCTCCCACCAGTAAATCCATGCTGTTTTGGATCCTGTAAGTTGTTTGATTTAAGATATTCCACTACTCTTTATTTTAATAGTTTTTCCATTCCCCTACTACTGATGTAAAGCTTACTGGTCTGTAGTTACTTGCTTCTTCCTTGCTTCCACTTTTGTGCAGTGGAACTACATTTGCTCTTTTCCAGTCCTCTGGAATAGCACCTGTATTTAGTGACTGGTTAAATAATTCTGTTAAAGGTGTAACCAGCACATCTTTTAGCTCTTTGAGTATCCTTGGGTGTATCCCATCTGGTCCCATTGATTTATCCACTTTTAGTTTTGAAAGTTCTATAACTCACATTAGGACACACAGTAATGCCTGTAATCTACATTATGCCACAGAGTTGTGCCCATAATCTACATTATGCCACAGAGTTGTGCCCATTATTCACATTAGGTCACACAGTGGTGCCCGTAATCTACATTATGCCACAGAGTTGTGCCTATAATTCACATTAGGCTCCACAGTAGTGCCGGTAATCCATATTAAGACACACAGTAGTAACCATAATTAAGAAAAAAACTTAATATATATAAAAAAAGAAAAAGAATGCACAATAAAATAAGAATTTACTTACCGATAATTCTATTTCTCGGAGTCCGTAGTGGATGCTGGGGTTCCTGAAAGGACCATGGGGAATAGCGGCTCCGCAGGAGACAGGGCACAAAAAGTAAAGCTTTAGGATCAGGTGGTGTGCACTGGCTCCTCCCCCTATGACCCTCCTCCAAGCCTCAGTTAGGATACTGTGCCCGGACGAGCGTACACAATAAGGAAGGATTTATGAATCCCGGGTAAGACTCATACCAGCCACACCAATCACACTGTACAACCTGTGATCTGAACCCAGTTAACAGTATGATAACAGCGGAGCCTCTGAAAGATGGCTCACAACAATAATAACCCGATTTTTGTAACTATGTACAAGTATTGCAGATAATCCGCACTTGGGATGGGCGCCCAGCATCCACTACGGACTCCGAGAAATAGAATTATCGGTAAGTAAATTCTTATTTTCTCTATCGTCCTAGTGGATGCTGGGGTTCCTGAAAGGACCATGGGGATTATACCAAAGCTCCCAAACGGGCGGGAGAGTGCGGATGACTCTGCAGCACCGAATGAGAGAACTCCAGGTCCTCCTTAGCCAGGTTATCAAATTTGTAGGATTTTACAAACGTGTTTGCCCCTGACTAAATAGCCGCTCGGCAAAGTTGTAAAGCCGAGACCCCTCGGGCAGCCGCCCAAGATGAGCCCACCTTCCTTGTGGAATAGGCATTTACATATTTTGGCTGTGGCAGGCCTGCCACAGAATGTGCAAGCTGAATTGTATTACACATCCAACTAGCAAAAGTCTGCTTAGAAGCAAGAGCACCCAGTTTGTTGGGTGCATACAGGATAACAGCAAGTCAGTTTTCCTGACTCCAGCCGTCCTGGAACCTATATTTTCAGGGCCCTGACCACATCTAGCAACTTGGAGTCCTCCAAGTCCCTAGTAGGCGCAAGACACCACAATAAGCTGGTTCAGGTGAAACACTGACACCACCTTAGGGAGAGAACTGGGGACGAGTCCGCAGCTCTGCCCTGTCCGAATGGACAAACAGATATGGGCTTTTTTTGAGAAAAAAACCACCAATTTGACACTCGCCTGGTCCAGGCCAGGTCCAAGAGCATGTTCACTTTTCATGTGAGATGCTTCAAATCCACAGATTTGACTGGTTTTAAACCAATGTGTTTTGAGGAATCCCAGAACTACGTTGAGATCCCACAGTGCCACTGGAGGCACAAAAGGGGGTTGTATATGCAATACTCCCTTGACAAACTTCTGGACTTCAGGAACTGAAGCCAATTCTTTCTGGAAGAAAAATCGACAGGGCCGAAATTTGAACCTTAATGGACCCCAATTTGAGGCCCATAGACACTCCTGTTTGCAGGAAATGCAGGAATCGACCGAGTTGAAATTTCTTCGTGGGGCCTTCCTGGCCTCACACCACGCAACATATTTTCGCTACATGTGGTGATAATGTTGTGCGGTCACCTTTTTTCTGGCTTTGACCAGGGTAGGAATGACCTCTTCCTGAATGCCTTTTCCCTTAGGATCCGGCGTTCCACCGCCATGCCGTCAAACGCAGCTGCGGTAAGTCTTGGAACAGACATGGTACTTGCTGAAACAAGTCCCTTCTTAGCGGCAGAGGCCATAAGTCCTCTGTGAGCATCTCTTGAAGTTCCGGGTACCAAGTCCTTCTTGGCCAATCCGGAGCCATGAGTATAGTTCTTACTCCTCTACGTCTTATAATTCTCAGTACCTTAGGTATGAAAAGCAGAGGATGGAACACATACACCGACTGGTACACCCACGGTGTTACCAGAACGTCCACAGCTATTGCCTGAGGGTCTCTTAACCTGGCGCAATACCTGTCCCGTTTTTTGTTCAGACGGGACGCCATCATGTCCACCTTTGGTAATTCCCAACGGTTTACAATCATGTGGAAAACTTCCCCATGAAGTTCCCACTCTGCCGGGTGGAGGTCGTGCCTACTGAGGAAGTCTGCTTCCCAGTTTCCATTCCCGGAATGAAACACTGCTGACAGTGCTATCACATGATTTTCCGCCCAGCGAAAAGTCCTTGCAGTTTTTGCCACTGCCCTCCTGCTTCTTGTGCCGCCCTGTCTATTTACGTGGGCGACTGCCGTGATGTTTTATCCCACTGGATCAATACCGGCTGACCTTGAAGCAGAGGTCTTGCTAAGCTTAGAGCATTATAAATTTACCCTTAGCTATATTTATGTGGAGAAAAGTCTCCAGACTTGATCACACTCCCTGGAAATTTTTTCCTTGTGTGACTGCTCCCCAGCCTCTCGGGCTGGCCTCCGTGGTCACCAACATCCAAAACTGAATGCCGAATCTGCGGCCCTCTAGAAGATGAGCACTCTGTAACCACCACAGGAGAGACACCCTTGTCCTTGGATATAGGGTTATCCGCTGATGCATCTGAAGATGCGATCCGGACCATTTGTCCAGCAGATCCCACTGAAAAGTTCTTGCATGAAATCTGCCGACTGGAATTGCTTCGAAGGAAGTCACCATTTTTTTTACCATGGCCCTTGTGCAATGATGCACTGATTTTACGAGGTTCCTGACTAGCTCGGATAACTCCCTGGCTTTCTCTTCCGGGAGAAACACCTTTTTCTGGACTGTGTCCAGAATCATCCCTAAGCACAGGAGACTTGTTGTCGGGATCAGCTGCGATTTTGGAATATTTAGAATCCACCCCTGCTGTTGTAACAGTATCCGAGATAGTGCTACTCCGACCTCCAACTGTTCCCTGGACTTTGCCCTTATCAGGAGATCGTCCAAGTAAGGGATAATTAAGACGCCTTTTCTTCGAAGAAGAACCATCATTTCGGCCATTACCTTGGTAAAGACCCGGGGTGCCGTGGACAATCCAAACGGCAGCGTCTGAAACTGATAGTGACAGTTCTGTACCACGAACCTGAGGTATCCTTAGTGATAAGGGCAAATTTGGGACATGGAGGTAAGCATCCCTGATGTCTCGGGACACCATATAGTCCCCTTCTTCCCGGTTCGTTATCACTGCTCTGAGTGACTCCATCTTGATTTGAACCTTTGTAAGTGTTCAAATTTTTTTAGATTTAGAATAGGTCTCACCTAGCCTTCTGGCTTCAGTACCACAATATAGTGTGGAATAATACCCCTTTTCTTGTTGTAGGAGGGGTAATTTAATTATCACCTGCTGGGAATACAGCTCGTGAATTGTTTCCCATACTGCCTCCTTGTCGGAGGGAGACCTTGGTAAAGCAGACTTCAGGAGCCTGCGCAGGGGAAACGTCTCGACATTCCAATCTGTACCCCTGGGATACTACTTGTAGGATCCAGGGGTCCTGTACGGTCTCAGCGTCATGCTGAGAGCTTGTCAGAAGCGGTGGAACGCTTCTGTTCCTGGGAATGGGCTGCCTGCTGCAGTCTTCTTCCCTTTCCTCTATCCCTGGGCAGATATGACTCTTATAGGGACGAAAGGACTGAAGCTGAAAAGACGGTGTCTTTTTCTGCAGAGATGTGACTTAGGGTAAAAAACGGTGGATTTTCCAGCAGTTGCCCTGGCCACCAGGTCCGATGGACCGACCCCAAATAACTCCTCTTCCTTTATACGGCAATACACCTTTGTGCCGTTTGGAATCTGCATCACCTGACCACTGTCGTGTCCATAAACATCTTCTGGCAGATATGGACATCGCACTTACTCTTGATGCCAGAGTGCAAATATCCCTCTGTGCATCTCGCATATATAGAAATGCATCCTTTAAATGCTCTATAGTCAATAAAATACTGTCCCTGTCAAGGGTATCAATATTTTTAGTCAGGGAATCCGACCAAGCCACCCCAGCTCTGCACATCCAGGCTGAGGCGATCGCTGGTCGCAGTATAACACCAGTATGTGTGTATATACTTTTTATGATATTTTCCAGCCTCCTGTCAGCTGGCTCCTTGAGGACGGCCCTATCTATAGACGGTACCGCCACTTGTTCTGATAAGCGTGTGAGCGCCTTATCCACCCTAAGGGGTGTTTCCCAACGCGCCCTAACTTCTGGCGGGAAAGGGTATACCGCCCATATTTTCTATCGGGGGGAACCCACGCATCATCACACACTTCATTTAATTTATCTGATTCAGGAAAAACTACGGTAGTTTTTTCACATCCCACATAATACCCTCTTTTGTGGTACTTGTAGTATCAGAAATATGTAACACCTCCTTCATTGCCCTTAACGTGTGGCCCTAATAAGGAATACGTTTGTTTATTCACCGTCGACACTGGATTCAGTGTCCCTGTCTGTGTCTGTGTCGACCGACTAAAGTAAACGGGCGTTTTAAAACCCCTGACGGTGTTTTTGAGACGTCTGGACCGGTACTAATTGTTTGTCGGCCGTCTCATGTCGTCAACCGACCTTGCCGCGTGTTGACATTATCACGTAATTCCCTAAATAAGCCATCCATTCCGGTGTCGACTCCCTAGAGAGTGACATCACCATTACAGGCAATTGCTCCGCCTCCTCACCAACATCGTCCTCATACATGTCGACACACACGTACCGACACACAGCACACACACAGGGAATGCTCTGATAGAGGACAGGACCTACTAGCCCTTTGGAGAGACAGAGGGAGAGTTTGCCAGCACACACCAAAAACGCTATAATTATATAGGGACAACCTTATATAAGTGTTTTCCCTTATAGCATCTTTTTTATATATTTCTAACGCCAAATTAGTGCCCCCCCTCTCTGTTTTAACCCTGTTTCTGTAGTGCAGTGCAGGGGAGAGCCTGGGAGCCTTCCCTCCAGCCTTTCTGTGAGGGAAAATGGCGCTGTGTGCTGAGGAGATAGGCCCCGCCCCTTTTTCGGCGGCCTCGTCTCCCGCTCTTAACGGATTCTGGCAGGGGTTAAATATCTCCATATAGCCCCCGGAGGCTATATGTGAGGTATTTTTAGCCAAAAATAGGTTTTCATTGCCTCCCAGGGCGCCCCCCTTCCAGCGCCCTGCACCCTCAGTGACTGCCGTGTGAAGTGTGCTGAGAGGAAATGGCGCACAGCTGCAGTGCTGTGCGCTACCTTAAGAAGACTGAGGAGTCTTCATGCCGCCGATTCTGGACCTTCTTCTTGTTTCAGCATCTGCAAGGGGGCCGGCGGCGAGGCTCCGGTGACCATCCAGGCTGTACCTGTGATCGTCCCTCTGGAGCTAATGTCCAGTAGCCAAAGAAGCCAATCCATCCTGCACGCAGGTGAGTTCACTTCTTCTCCCCTAAGTCCCTCGTTGCAGTGATCCTGTTGCCAGCAGGACTCACTGTAAAATAAAAAACCTAAGCTAAACTTTTCTAAGCAGCTCTTTAGGAGAGCCACCTAGATTGCACCCTTCTCGGCCGGGCACAAAAATCTAACTGAGGCTTGGAGGAGGGTCATAGGGGGAGGAGCCAGTGCACACCACCTGATCCTAAAGCTTTACTTTTTGTGCCCTGTCTCCTGCGGAGCCGCTATTCCCCATGGTCCTTTCAGGAACCCCAGCATCCACTAGGACGATAGAGAAAAACAATTGATAATACTTCTGGCACATATCAGCCACCTACCTGATGATTAATGTGCCTGCAATATTGGTGGGTTGCTGTCAGGAGAGCACATCCCAGGAAAAGGAACGGGGAGTGGGTAGCTGATAGGTTGCTGCCGGGAGAGCACATAATGGGGGTGGAACGAGGGGGAGGGTAATTGGTGGGTTTCTGCTAGGAGTGCACACCCAAGGGAAAGGAAGGAGTAGACAGTAGTTGCTGGGTTGCTGCCAGTAGTGCACATCATGGGGGAAGAAGGGTTAGGGGTAGTTGGTGAGTGACTGCCAGGAGCTCAGTGACAACATCAAAGGGAAAGGAGAGATTACTTGACGACTGTCTGCCAGTGTTCACATATCAGGGGGAGGGTAATGCCACCTGAGCTCTTGCAGGCAGAGCTGGCTGCGCAGTTACTTTTTGCCCGGAGAGCTTACCTCTGACCGCATCCCAGAGACTTCCTGGTTGTCATGGAGGTGTGTCAGCTGCTGGGACGTAGTGCCCGGCAGTAAACAGAGGTACAGTGGAGGAGCATGCTTTAAGTCTAGTAGATGCTGCTGGTGGGGTGGGGTGGCTACTCCCCGGACAATAGCCCTGCAGGCTGTCTTGACCGGCAAATTCCCAGTGACCCAAACCCCCGTGCCGGAGTTGCTTGCTGGGCCGTTGGGCCCCCCCTACGTTGTCGGTCCCAATAGCAAGCGCATCCCCTGCACCTCCTATAGTTACGCCACTGGTCACACCATATCAGGGATACAATTCTTATAATTATTAAAACAATTAAGGCCATAGCCCACAGTGGAATAAGTAATATCTGCTTACTTATAAATTAGTGATTATGTCATGAAAAAGTTTATTCTTGAGCTTCAGTATGTTTACATTACAGCCTGGGGATCACTCTGGAGACAAGCGGATTTCACACACTCTTACGTCAGCTAATTCAGAACATGTCTCAGTCTGTGCATAATGTCAGAGGTTGGCTATGAGCAGCTGTGCTAACAAGTAATGAGCCGCCACTGCAATACAAGCTATGATATGGTAGTAAAATAAATGTAATCAGTGATTTCATACTTAGAGGTGGCAGAGAGGTCAATGGCCAGAGTAGTAGTCATTAGCAGAGCACTCCTAAATGTATAAATGGAGTGGGAAGGAGGATTAGTTTTACTTGTATTATGCAAAAATGAGACAAGACTGCCAAAAGGAGGATTTGTGCTTATCCTAATTGGGCAGCATATGCAGATCATTACATTTAGTTAAGCCCAAATTAATGTCGTTACATTTGAAGATGTCATGCAACAGGTACCAAATTAGTATTAGCTCATACAGAATGACAGTAGAAGTACTGTGCCCAAATAATAGTTCTGCGTACATTTTGCTGTGTGCTGAGACAGAATACTTGTGACGCAAATACTGAAACTAGCACTGGAGCAGAATTCTGTAAAGCAATACTAGAGTATATACTGAAAAAGGATGGAGGGGACTGTGACTGTGCTGTCAGCAGTTCCTGGTAGGGCAACCTGAGTACTGATAGACTGGGTGAGACATGTGACCAGAGTGCTGGGAGGTGTTAGAAAAAATGGATCATGTGACACAGTCAAAGATGGCGGCACCCATGATGCAGAACACCAGAAACTGCTGGGAGTTGAACGTCAGTCACACTTACAGATGAGTGAACATAGGTCTCAGAGTGGATGTGGTCATGTGACAGGCGCTCGAGATCCCGGCAGTCACCATGCCGATGCCAGAATCCCGACCGAACACAATGCCGCCCGACGAAATGCCGATACACAGGATATATTCCCACTCGTGGGTATCCACGACACCCATAGAGTGGGAATAGAACCTGTGGCGAGGGCAGCGAGCCACCAAGCCCGCTGCGTGGTCATCGCAGCAAGCCCGCAAGGGGCGCTGTTACGCTCGCCCTCTATGCCGGCTTTCTGCTGCCAGGATCCCGCGGTCTTCATGCTGACCGCTGAGATTCCAGGCACCGGCAATGCATTACCAACCCATCTCAGAGATGTCACAGGTGGCTAGCGGAAAAAAACAGATGGCTGTGGGACCTGGACACAAGGGTAATACACACACACTGTATCTGCCTTGACTGTAAGGTTTTTAGGGACATATTAACTGATATGCCTCATCTGCATCACCCCCCCCCCCCCCCCCCACCACCATCCCTCCATGATAGTTTGGCAACACTCGCCACGAGTGTGTCACAATCCGAGTAATTCATCACCATTTCTTACCTTCCAAGTGTCTCCTGAGACTGGCCCAGTGCTCCAAGCCTGGATTCCACCTGCGCTGTTTGCGTGCAGCACGCTGTGTAACATGGCCTCAGTCTCTCACATGCTAACGTTCAAACAGACTTTCCCTCCAGATTCAAACATGGGTGCAGCCATGTTTGGATTCATCACATGTTGCTTTACAGCCTATCAGCTGCACTCTGGACTCTGCCTGATTACCCAGCAGCTGCACTCTGGACTCTGCCTGATTACCCAGCCAATACCTGCTTCCCAGCTGGTATAAATATCCTGCATCAAGGCTGCCTAATCGTCAGTGCTTTGGTTGTCTAACCCACAGGTTCTCAAACTCGGTCCTCAGGACCCCACACGGTGCATGTTTTGCAGGTCTCCTCACAGAATCACAAGTGACATAATTAGCTCCACCTGTGGACCTTTTAAAATGTGTCAGTGAGTAATTAATACGCCTGTGCACCTGCTGGGTTACCTGCAAAACATGCACTGTGTGGGGTCCTGAGGACCGAGTTTGAGAACCACCGGTCTAACCTGTACACATGTCTCTCCTGCTTGTGGATTCTTCTGCTTGTATCTCCAGGTATTCCAGCTCCTGTGATCCAGCTCCACTAAGAGACCCGCACCTGTTTCCATCCTGCGGTGTAGCTTGACTTCTGCAGTGTTCCAGCATTGCTCCTGTTCACTCTTCACGATCAGACACCGGCTTCCTGCTTACAGCGTTGGTCCTGCTTCGCTTCCAGCCTCCAGCGGTGTCCTGGTATCGTTGACAACTTCACCTTTCTGCAGCACCGCTCTCCATACTCCATAGTGTACTACCACGGCCTACCAGCTTTCCACAGTGCTCCTGAGTCGCTGGTATTCTGCTAAGCGGTGCTCCACAGTATCTTCAGTTTTCTTCAACTTCATCAGCGGTATTCCTATATCGCCTGCATCAGTGACCATCCTACCATTGAACCACAGCGTGCATCGATGCTCACCATCGAACTCTAAATCTACAGTGGTGAGTTCTGCACACCTTTTCATTCATACTGGCTCCATCCGGCACTCTCTGCAAATTACCAAGTACCATCTACGTCTGTGCATGTGTGTTGCTCCAGCCTCTGTGCACCATCTGCTGGGCAGTACCAGTTCATACCTCACCTCAGTGGTTAGCTGTGGCATACAGACTTACCATCTCCAGTTCTAGCAAGGACTCTCTAATATCTGTTCTGCAAGCCACAGCACTAATTACCCCTGCGCTTCTGGGAACTGTACTGTAACTTACCACTGCACATCTCCTGTGACGTTTTGCATATCAAAGGTGTCTTTAAGCTGTGTGTACAATAAAACTGACTTTACCTTTTACAACTTCGTTGTCGTGGTCACGCCTTCAGGCAACTGGTAATAGTGCTCCTGTATGTCAAAGAACCCGATACTACCTCCCCGGTTCACTTACACATCAGCCCCTACATCTGAGGCTTCCCCAGGTCAGCCTCAGCCCTCAGTTGTGACAGAGTGAGGTGCCACATACCATATTAAATAGTACATATTACTGGACCAAGGGGGTCATTCAGATCTAAACGCACAGCAGCGATCAGATCTGAATCACCCCCCCAAGTCAAGTATCGGCATAACTTTACACAGCCGGATCTTAGAGTCATTGTGCATGTGTGAGAGTTCCGGCATGTGCAAAGGGATCTGATTTAATTTCTCTTTGCAACCTGCACCTCCTTACCATAGAAAAGGAATTGCAGTTTTCTCCAGCAGGACTCAAAGTAGGGGTGGTCTTCAGTATGCCGACTGACGGGATCCCGGCGCACAGTATACCGGCGCCGGGATCCCGACAGCCGGCATACCGACACTTATTCTCCCTCGTGGGGATCCACGACCCCCCTGGAGGGAGAATAAAATAGCATGGCGCGCGTAACGTGGCGAGCGCAGCAAGCCCGCAAGGGGCTCATTTGCGCTCGCCACACTGTCGGTAAGCCGGCGGTCGGGCTCCCGACGCCGGTATGCTGGTCGCCGGGAGCCCGACCGCCAGCATACCACAGTGAACCCCAAAGTAGCTTTCACATCAAGAACATAGCATATAGTATAAAGGATATAGGGGCCTATGTACTAAGCCTTGGAGAGAAAGTAGAGAGAGAGAAACTAATATCCAATCAGATCCTACCTGCATACCTCCCAACTGTCCCGATTTTTCGCAGTACAGTCCCATTTTTTTGGGGACTGTCCCACCGGCGGGCCGCAGTGTCCCGCGGTGGGAGGGGGGTGAGCAGTTGGGAGGCTCCTCTCACTCACTGCTCTACTTAGCAGAGCAGCGGTGAATAGAAGCTGTATGCATGCGCACAGCCAGAGGGAGAGAGGGCACCCCAGCAGCTCATAGAGCGCTGGGCATGCCCCCTCAGTGATGAAAATGGGGGCGTGACTTATGGTTGCAGCACTCCCGAGAAGCCATGCCCCCTTTCACATAAGCCACGCTCCCTTTTCGGTCAAGCATCTAATTTTGAATGCGATGCATCCTGCCACTCATCGCTTGCATATCAGTGTTTACTAACGCCATATGCATGAAGATTTTAGAAAAGGACAGCTCTCCCAATAAGAGCATGGGGATTTCCAGGTTTGTGACCTGGAGGTCCTTCCGTGCATGCATTGTAAGACACACGTGCTGCAGGGGACTCTGGGAGGGATCCGATTGGATCCCTCTCAGTGCAAAACGTGAAAAGAAACCCACAGGCTTCTATTGGGCAATGCCATCTAAAGATGGGGTACACACTGGGTCCAAGCGCCGGAATGTATGGCATTCTGGTGCTTGGTGCATATGTGAAAAGTGGGCAAACCTCCAAAATTTACGGAGGTGTGACCGGAAAGTGCCCTTTGATGCATCCCGCCCTTAGCCCGAAAACATTTCTTCAGAGTTTGGTAAATGAGGACTGCAGAGAGTTACGGGGCTGCCAGTGTTATCTCCTGCATTTTCTGTGTAATTTATACTCCTGATACTTTGATTTTTCAAATGTAAGTGAAAATGAATATTTTCTCTTGCAAGAAGGGATGATGACTGAGCCCCCTCTGAGCAGAAAACCAAAATAATTACAGTGCCACTGCCTAATATGTTTGGCAAAATGTTTCTGTGTTTTGCTCCGTGTGCTCATGGTTTTACTCAGCCTATGGCCTAAAGCAGGCCTGGCCAACCTGTGGCTCTCCAGCTAAAACTACAAGTCCCAGCATGCCCTGCTACAGTTTAACTATAAGGGAATGCTAAAACCGTGGCAGGGCATCCTGGGATGTGTAGTTTCACAACAGCTGGAGAGCATCAGGTTGGCCAGGCCTGGCCTACAGTATATCAGCTTTTGCCATTTAAAAGAGCTATAATTAAATGAAATGAAATTAAAAATAGAAAGATGCAGTTCCATGTAAGGGGTTGGGTATGGAATCCTGGCGGCTCGGATTCCCTGAGGTCAGTATACCGACCGCGGGATCCCGGCTGCCAGAATGCTAGCAGCGGGGTGAATGATAGAAAGCCCGCGATCACCACGCTGCGGGCTTTCTATCGCTCACCATGCTACGCTGCCCGCGCTCACCTCGCTGCACGCTCACCTTGTTGCGCTCGCCACAGGTACTATTCTCACTCTATGGATGTCGTGGTGGTGGGAGTAGCCTTGGCGGAGCTGGCGGCATTCTCAGCGGTCGGGATCCTGGCATCGATATTCTGACAGCCAGGATCCTGACCGCCGGGATAGTAACTACATCCCCATGTAAGGACTAATAAACAATCTAGTAACTTGTGTATAGACTGTAGAGTCCAACTTGATGACCATTATAGAATATAAAGATCCATGTGATAGTGGTAGTCAATCTAAACCCACTGTAGTGACTAGAATATAATGCAAAGTTATTTTTGCACACCAAGATCTCACGCTGTTATCCATTATGCAACAGCGGGTTGGTATCGCGTTGCTGGCGCCTGGGATCCCGGTGGACCGCATCCTGCAATACCAACCTGTTGTAGTGATCAGAGGGCATTCTAGTGGCCAGCAAATCCTGTAAAATCAGAACAAAATGTAAGTTGCTCAAATCAATTAGGAAATACAATTCAGGTCAGAGGCGGAACTACCGCCAGTGCAACCAGTGCGTTGCACTGGGGCCCGCCTCTGTCCAGGGGCCCAAAGCATGTAATGAGTCAAACTGACTCATTACATGCCGCTGTACGCTGCGGGCAACCGCTGCCCGCAGCGCACAGCCGCCCGGAGAGAGGAGAGGAGCAGCGGTAGTGTACGGGGGAGAAGGAGGAGGAGGGAGCCGAAGGAGGGAGCCGCAGCAGTGCTTTACTACTGGTGGAGGCGCTGCTGCTGCTCATCTGCTTCACTATAGGCTGTCTTCCGAGAACAGCCTATAGTGAAGCAGAGGGGCAGCAGCAGCAGCGCCTCCACCAATGACACAGCGCTGCTGCGGCTCCCTCCTCCACCTCCCACCTCCTTCTCTCCAGCCCGGGAATCGTCTGACGCTGCACCGAGGAGCCTGAGCCAGCGGAGACGCCGGAGAGGGTAAGTATAATTCTTTCTTTCTGTCTCTCTCTTTCTGTCTCTTTCTTTCTTTGTTGGGACTGCCTGCCGCTATGTGTAAAAATGGGGGACTGCCTGCCGCAATGTGTAAAAATGGGGGACTGCCTGCCGCTATGTGTAAAAAGGGGGAATCTGCCTGCCGCAATGTGTAAAAATGGGGAATCTGCCTGCCGCAATGTGTAAAAAGGGGGGACTGCCTGCCGCTATGTGTAAAAATGGGGAATCTGCCTGCCGCTATGTGTAAAAAGGGGGAATCTGCTTGCCGTAATGTGTAAAAAGGGGGACGCTGTCTGCCGTAATGTGTAACAAGGGCACGCTGTCTGCCGTAATGTGTAACAAGGGCACGCTGTCTGCCGTAATGTGTAACAAGGGCACGCTGTCTGCCGTAATGTGTAAAAAGTGCACGCTGTCTGCCGTAATGTGTAAAAAGGGGGACGCTGTCTGCCGTTATGTGTTAAAAGTGTACGCTGTCTGCCGCTATGTTTAACAAGGGCATGCTGTCTGCCGTTATGTGTAAAAAGTGTACGCTGTCTGCCGCTATGTGTAACAAGAGCACGCTGTCTGCCGTTATGTGTAAAAAGGGGACGCTGTCTGCCGTTGTGTAAAAAGTGCACGCTGTCTGCCGTAATGTGTAAAAAGGGGGACGCTGTCTGCCGTTATGTGTAAAAAGTGTGCGCTGTCTGCCGCTATGTTTAACAAGGGCACGCTGTCTGCCGTTATGTGTAAAAAGTGTACGCTGTCTGCCGTTATGTGTAAAAAGTGTACGCTGTCTGCCGCTATGTGTAACAAGGGCACACTGTCTACCGTAATGTGTAAAAAGGGGGACGCTGTCTGCCGTAATGTGTAAAAAGGGGGACGCTGTCTGCCGTAATGTGTAAAAAGGGGACGCTGTCTGCCGTAATGTGTGAAAAGTGTACGCTGTGTGCCGTTATGTGTAAAAAGTGTACGCTGTGTGCCGTTATGTGTAAAAAGTGTACGCTGTGTGCCGCTATGTGTAATAAGGGCATGCTGTCTGCCGTAATGATGTGTAAAAAGGGGGACGCTGTCTGCCGTAATGTGTAAAAAGGGGACGCTGTCTGCCGTAATGTGTAAAAAGGGGACGCTGTCTGCCGTAATGTGTAACAAGGGCACTCTGTCAGCCGTAATGTGTAGCAAGGGCATGCTGTCTGCCGTTATGTGTAAAAAGGGCACGCTGTCTGCCATTATGTGTAAAAAGGGGACGCTGTCTGCCGTTATGTGTAAAAAGGGGACGCTGTCTGCCGTTATGTGTAAAAAGTGCACGCTGTCTGCCGCTATGTGTAAAAAGGGCATGCTGTCTGCCGTTATGTGTAAAAAGGGGGATGCTGTCTGCCGTAATGTGTAAAAAGGGGACGCTGTCTGCCATAATGTGTAAAAAGGGGAATCTGTCCGCCGTAAGGTGTAAAAGGGTCTCTACCTGGTGTAGTGGTGCTACTGTGCGGCGTAATTTGAGTAATGGAGACTACTGTGCACCGTTTTATGAATTGGTATTATTTTGTGGCCACACCCCTTCCCCACGAAGCCACGCCCTATGTATTTTTGAACGTGCCTACGGCGCGCACTGCCCCTGTTTTGCATGCAGGGGTGGGGCTCCAATGCCGTTTCTTGCACACAGTGCTAAAATGTCTAGTTACGGCACTGTTGCTAGGTATCCATTTCTCTGGCCCTGAGCAGGTCCCCCTCACCAGATCCTCTCCAGGGGTGAGGGGGTGGACTTGGATGGGATGTGGGGGGGGGGGGAAAGCATTTTGTCGCACCTGGGCCCACCGCTCGCTAGTTCCGCCACTGATTCAGGTGCATGAAAGGGAGGGGGTACTCTGAGCTAGAAATACTTTGGGGATAAACCCCTGGTGTCCCCCAGCACACCGAGCTGTATCTGTACCAACACATGAAAGACTATATATATATATATATATATATATATATATATAATAGAAATCCAGAGGTCTTAGTTACATACAGTTTGCAAACGTATGATAAGCCACCAGGCCCCGACAAGGCTCCTCTGATGCTGGTGGTCCCTAACTCTAGGTCTGGGCCCGGGGTGTAGAACCCCACAAACCGGCAAAGGCCAGCTACCCCAGGGCAGCACAATGCGAGAAGGTAAAGTGTTAGTATGTGTTAATATAAGGAAAACAAAATCTATATACAAAAATGAATATACTAGTGAAAGTGTAATTAAAAGACCAGAGGGATTAATAAATGTGTTAAGGGAGTGCTAAATAAGATCTCGCAGTGTGCTACCCCAAAACAGCCCAGCCCCACCAATCCAGGGGGAACCGCACCCCAGACCCACCCCAGGTACTATTATATGTGTGTATATATATATATATATATATATATATATATATATATATAGTCTTTCATGTCTTGGTACAGTTACAGCTTGAAATCCTGTAAAAGCCCAGACTGGTGTCCCATACATTATACAGAGGACAGACTCATAATACCGAAGGGTCACACAAGATCTAAGAGGGGGTCACTGTTATACCATTAAAAAAAATCACGCTGACCAGAGAACCCTTGTGCAGCTTGGGACATAGGGCCTAATTCAGACTGGATTGCTGCAGCGGACGGTTGCAGGGGGGCGAGCCGCGGCGGCAGCGTGATGTCATTTGCAGCCGCTGCGACCCAGGAAGCGGTGAGTAGCGGCCTGCCAACACACAGGAGCTGCGCTGGCAGGGAGCTACTCAGCGGGTGCAAAAGCATCACCGCTGTGCGATGCTTTTGCACCCTTGCAGGGGGGTAGGGACAGACATGCGGGGCGGACTAGCCCTGTGCTAGGCATCCCCCCGCATGTCTGAGAAACTGATCGTAGATGTGCTAAATTTAGCACATATATGATCAGATCTGAATTACCCCCATAGGTCTATCCCACCTTTTTTTGTGCAGTAAAATATCAAAATGTTGTCAGTAAGTTACCACGAGCATTGGTAGGTACATCTACTGTGTGTTGTAGCTAAAATAAGCAATACATATCTACAGATATAGCTTGGACGCACACAATATTAAACTACAAAGTGAATATAGATTTCTGGCTAGCAGACGCGCTGGCTGGGTGCTACCGTATAGTTCAGCAATAGTTGGGACGTCTACTCTAGTTACATTACCTAATTTCTAGTATATTTATTTTTGTAAATTACACTTTTCTTATCTGCTTCCATAACACAAATAAAATATTCTTGAAATTAAAATTTGTTTGTGAAATTGTGTCTAACTCAACTCATATGAAAATAAACAGGAGATCTCTCAGAGACGCTGCCAGCTAGCTGATCAATCAGCAATGTTTCTCAGGAAGAACTATGGGGGTCATTCCGAGTTGTTCGCTCGCAAGCTGTTTTTAGCATCTTTACACACGCTAAGCCGCTGCCTACTGGGAGTGAATCTTAGCATCTTAAAATTGCGAACGAAAGATTCTCAAAATTGCGATTACACACCTCTTAGCAGTTTCTGAGTAGCTTCAACCTTACTCGGCATCTGCGATCAGTTCAGTGCTTGTCGTTCCTGGGTTGACGTCATAAACACACCCAGCGTTCGCCCAGACACTCCTCCGTTTCTCCAACCACTCCCGCGTTTTTCCCAGAAACGGTAGCGTTTTTCCGCACACACCCATAAAACGGCCAGTTTCCGCCCAGTAACACCCACTTCCTGTCAATCACACTACGATCACCAGAACGAAGAAATAGCCGTGAGTAAAATTCCTAACTGCATAGCAAATTTACTTGGCGCAGTCGCACTGCGGACATTGCGCATGCGCACTAAGCGGAAAATCGCTGCGATGCGAAAAAAATTACCGAGCGAACAACTCGGAATGACCCCCAATAGCATTACATGCAGTCTCCTGCTGTTACCCTGCAACAGGCAAACTTCCATACAAATATTCACTATCCACAGTTACACCAGGCTTGCCTACCCTCCCGCATTCAGCGGGAGGCTCCCGTTTTTTAATAAAGCCTCCCGCTGCCCCGCGAACTCTGCTTGCCCTCCCGGATTTTGCAGCCTTGCCGCGAAAAATCCGCACTGCGCATGCGCGAGCGCGAAATTGTCTGAGGGTGAGATGATGTCATGACGCTTGACATTGTCACCTAAACGCCAGCCACCGCGGGTTGTCAGTAGCGGTGGCCGTTCTGCAGAGAGAGCCGGGGGCGGGGCAGTCTGTGGAGGAGGAAACAACAGCAGCGGCTGTGAGAGGAAGGATGTCCTTGCTTGAGAGGAAGTTCCCTGGAGCCCTGCACCGGAGCCCTGACATTCCCCAGTGGGTAAGGACAGGAGGGGGGTGTCTGTACTTACCAGGACAGCCTTTCCTTCGGCTGTCAGAGCAGGGAGAGCCTCCAGGCTTCCTCCGTGCAGCCCCAGTAATCAGGACCTCATAGCTGCAGTGCTGTGTCTGCTCTTCTCTCATACTTCGGCTTGTAGCCCCGCCCCCTCCAGCTCCAAAGTACAAATAATATATATGCTAGTGCGCGACCAACAGCGGCTGGTAAGAGGAAGGTCAATTCCTCAGAACTAAACAATAGATAAAGAAAAATGTGTACCAGCGCTGGCTGTACAAATTAATAATAAATTTTTAAAAATACAATGACAATAAATTAAAATAGTAATAATAATAATAATAATAAGGATGGTGTGTTCTTATGTAAAAAAGTAACAATTTATTTATATATCATATATGACATTACTAAAAAGAAGGAATTCCTTTTGCCAACACGATGGCAGTAAAATTAAGATATATCTTTATCTGGTAAAACTTTCATGGGTTTCACAATCTCCTATATTAGAATTTGTCCATTCCTAGGCTAGGACAGCCTCCCTTTATGCAGTTCACTGTGGATAGATAGTTACCGGGTCCCCACGTTGGTAGGCATCAGCTTTGGAGCAAGTCCATTTGTAGCTGTAGGGGTGCTGGTTAGACCGGTTTAAATGATTTGATTCAGTGATGGGAGCGAAGTCCAAAAGATGTGCCGAAGGATGACAAGGCTTTGGCGAGCCAATGGAGAGTGAAGTCCAGATTGTATAAATGAGCTCAACGCGTTTCACTGGTACAGTCCAGCTTCCTCAGGAGCATATGATCCATAGGTATGGGATCTCATATTTATACCCTGCTTAATGAACTCAATAAGCGCCATCTGTTTAGGTAATTATTAATACATAAGAACAACAACCATCCAAAACAATATAAAAATTCACACCCATAAGCATAATCTTAATATTAAACTCAAAATTATCTTTAATCATAAAAACGAGTATTGTAACTTCACGTCAACTTCCTGGATGTGACCCTCGAGATAAAAGACAATAGAATCATTACATCCAATTTTATCAAACCGGTTAATACTAACTCCTATTTGCATTATAGAAGTGCTCATCATGCCCCCTGGAAGAATAATATTCCCAAGGGGCAATTAATGCGACTTAGACGCAATTGTTCCAACATTGGCCCTCATTCCGAGTTGATCGCAAAGTTTTTCGGACGCACAACATATTCGCAAAGTTGCGTTAATTTAGTAAATTTGCGAACCTCCGCCCTCAACGTATTTTTGCAAATTCGCACGCAGTATTACACAAAGTGGGCGTACGCCAAATGACATCGCAGTAATGCGAAACCATCGCAGCATTGCGAAATCATCGCAATAACACATACTTAATCGTAAAAATACTAAGTTTGAGTATATTTACAAAGTTTTGCGTAAAAATGCACACTTTTAAGGTAAAACGCACAAAAATGTTTGTTTGGCCTATTAAGTGCAATGACACCTTTCCTTTTAAAGACCACAAGCCCTTTTCAATTACGAACCCAATTAGTGTAATGATTGATAATGTTCCAAAACAATTAAGTCTGAGAATAAAAAAAAATTAACACTTTGTTGCCATAATTGGCCATCAACATGTCAAAGTGTAATTTTTTTTTTTTTTTATTTCACTTTTTTAATTTTTAAAGGTGTTGTTTGTGAATGAAGGTGTTTACATGTTTCTTAACACAATAATCTCCTTTTTTTTTTGGTAAAAATGTAACGTTAGATGTGTGTAATTTTTTGTACAAAACAAATTCTGCCTGCCAATCTGCTGATCCTTTTTTGCATTAATAAACACAACACCCGGTTAACTTTAATCAACTTTTTTATTTTTGTATTTGTTAATTTTTTTTTTTTTTTTAAAAGCAAAGAATAAAAGTCATGCAAATTTTTGCAAATGGTCCACACAATCCATCATTCCTTGCAGGTGTTGGCGCATGGTGTCAAGTATCCCTGAAAAACTTGTGGGATCTCCAACTGCAACATCTGAAATTAAGATGCAACACAAACATTAATAACTTAATTACATTACTTATTAGCCAAGCAAGGCGCAAAGCACACTTAAATGCTGGCATGTCCAAACTGCTGGACTCCAGCTGTTGTGAAACTACATATACCAGCATGCCTTTACACAGTTTTGTGGTCAGGGAATGGCAAAGCTGTGTCAGGGCATGCTGGGATGTGTAGTTTCTCAACAGTTGGAGTGCCGCAGTTTGGACAGGCCTGCTTTAATGTCAAAGTTACTACATCCTGCCTGTTTTATGGTACAATCATTAGCAGAACACACAAGCCTGCTCAGCCTTTTAATCAGATTTTAAAGTGTTCCAGACCATGTGTTACATTTACTACTATGTGAGTTATATTTAAGATGGAACGTTGCCCATAGCAATCAAGCAAAAATATGATTATTATATTGTAGAAGTGGATCCCAATTTTTTAAGTATAATCTTATTGGTTGCTATGTCCGACATCCCATGTTAAAGATAACTACCATCTTCGTCAATGTGACACCATGTTGGCATTCATTCCCATTTGTTGTTTTATTTGTTTTTTATTTTTAGTGGGTTGGTCCTGCATCATCACACTGCATATCCACATCTTCAGAAGGCCAACATATCATAGCATTCCCACACTCCATGAAAGCTGCCCTTACTAAATAAGTGCAAACATGTTTGACTCGAACACTTATTAATTTTGAGAATGTAACTTTCACACAAAAAAACAGTGTGTCATTAGGCTGCATAACAAAGTGAAGCATGTGATTTTTAAGTGTAAATATTCAGACTACACAGGCCCAAGTGTAAAAGGCAAACATACTAAACTCCACTCAGGTCTAACTGTTTCCCAGAAAAAGTAACACATATAAACCCTGTTCTCCTGGCAACCCTGGCTACCTAATGAGTGTCAACCTAGAGTGGACACACAAAACATTGCACACATACACACTGTACATATAATGACACTCACAAATATGTAAAGGCAACATGTACACCATGATGAAATGTTAAAATATTTTTCCAGGGTCCAAGAATTCAAACAGTACAACACTGCATGTTTTGGCATTGTAAGTGTAAGTGGGTAATCTTATTGTATAAAATTTAAATAAACTTACTTTCCTCGGAAACATCCAGACTCCCGGAATGTTCTGCAGGGGCTTCCTCTGCCCATTCACTTGGTGGGGATGTTGCCTGGATGGGGGAAGGCGGCTGGATGGGGGAAGGATGAGGGATTGGGGAAGGAGGAGGGATTGGGGAAGGAGGAGGGATTGGGGCAGGAGGCTGGATGGGGGAAGGAGGCTGGATTAGTGCCGCAATTTCAGAGGGGGGGTCTGATTGAGAGGGCGAGGGGGGCGGAGAGAAATTTAAAGCAATAGAGGGTGAGGGGGGTTCAGATGGGGATGTCGAAGTGGAAGGAGAAGGGGTATGGGAAGGAGGAGAAGGGGTCCCAGAAAGAGATGGCGAGGTGTGGTGAGAAGGGGAATGGAAAGTGGAGTGGGCCAGGGAAGCTGAGGGGGACTGGGAAGCTGAGGGGGACTGTGAAGATGAGGGGGACTGGAAAGCTGAGGGGGAGTGTGAAGGGGAGGGGGAGTGAGAAGGGGAGGGGGAGTGAGAAGGGGAGGGGGAGTGAGAAGGGGAGGGGGAGTGGGAAGGGGAAGGGGGTGGGGAGTTGTGCCGTTGTTGTTGTCCTAGAATGAAAATATTGTCCACATTTTTTAATCATGCAAAATTACATAGTATTGATTTTTAAATATAAATGTTATGTTACATGTTTTTTTTTTTTTAATTTAAAATAGAAAATCAAACATGTTAAGATCCTCTTCATGTTGGCCATAGCAAACAAAATGAAGCCAAACTTTAACTTTGAAGCTCATTCCTTAATCTAGTCCATTGAGTCATAGTGATTTGTCTAGGCAACATCACCAGATTACTATTCAAGGGCCCTTATTATATAGCCAGCACTTATCAAGTATTTTGGACCAGTTTCCTGGCTGCTTCTTATTTCTTGGAAACATGCACTTGTTTCGTGTCACTTTACTACAGTCAGTACTGTTTCCCCTAACCACACACACTGACCTAATTTCCTAAAAAGGAGACTGAAGGTTGCAATTAGCCTACCACTTACTGTAAAATGTAGGTAATTCAAAGGGGATTACAGCTGGAATGTAGTTTGCAATTGTCCAAAAGCATGTGCTCTGCAGGGGTTGCATATATAACATGTGCAGAGAGAGTTAGATTTGGTGGACTTTTTCAATTATGGCCATGGAAAATACAGGCTGTTTAATTTTAACACAGCAAATTATTGAGATGCTTTAACACACCCCACCCAAATCTGACTCACTCTGCACATGTTACATATGCTTCCCCTGCAGTGCACATGGTTTTGCACAATGGTTTACAAAAAACCTTTTGCTAAAAATTGGGAAGATGAAGCATTATCACATTTTAAGCTAAAAATCTTATGTAATGTAACTTACTTCGGGTATGGAGAGCACGGATTTGCTGGCGGATCTCCGCCAACAAATCTGGAGTCCGCCTGCGGAGATCACTCCATCGCCTCTCGAGCTGGATGATTGTCCGCCTGCTGCGGACGCGAGTCCGCAGCAGGCGGCGGACCTCCGCGTAGGCCTCGCGCTTCACCCGATTGGGGATGAAGCGCCCAACGCGGCCTACGCGGCGGTCCATCACCGCTACCAGCACGCGGAGCTCCCGCCTGGAGAACGGTGCTGCACGCATCATGGCAATGGCGTTTTCCTTATTTGGGCATATATTTATAGTGTCTGTTAGCATGTGATTGGCCAAAAATATGTCATTTCTAATAACTTTATTGATCTTTGCAATGCTGTGAAGAGCAGAGTGTTATTTTGCACGAGCGGAAATTCGCATTAGCATAAGCAAAAATGTTTGTTAGAAACTATTAGAATAAACACACAGAGACACAGACTTTACTGAAAATTACTAAACATATCTGTGTACTCACCACAGGTCGTGTGATCATTCAGCTGGACAGTCACAAAGTGTCAAACATTGAGGATCATTTGTTTGTGTGTTTGTTTACATAATCAGTATTTGAGGATATAAAATAAATAAGGACACTATTTATTATCATTACAGTATTTAAATTATTACATAAACATTGTCAGCTTAACGTGTTTTTGTTTTTTGTGTTTAAAAAGAAAAAACCATTCAAACACAACAACAGCATTACCCAATCACTTTACAAGAACATACTAAATGCAATCATGTTTAAAAATACATAAGCATACTGGGTTGTATTATTTGTGCAAATATAAATGTTAAAAACACTATACCTGAAATGTTCTGCTACAATTCTTGCCCTCACTTGGCTCCCCCTCCGTGTCACACTCCCCCCACCGAAGCGTGGCACAACCCCTGGCTCCTCATCAGGCAATTCCTCTGCCTGAGGAAGCTCGACACTACTCCTTACCGCGATATTATGGAGTATTGCGCACAGGACCACTATTTTACTTGCCATCTCCGGCGAATACATGATGTCGCCACCCGTGCGGTGGAGCACACGAAAGCGCCCTTTCAGGACACCAATTGTGCGCTCCACCAGCTGCCTAGTGGCAGTAAGCGCGGAGTTAAATGCCATCTGTGGTCCTGGCCTGGGATTACGGTAAGGAGTCATGAGCCAGGGGGTGCAAGGATATCCACGGTCTCCTGTTGGAATAAAAGCAAAATTTTAGTTCACAATTTTCATATATTTTTGTAAGTTTGTAACTAAAATATTTGAGCAACAACTCACCCAATAACCACATGTCTGGTCGTTGACTTGATCTTAATCTCTGCCATATCCCTGATTGTCTAATGACATACGCATCATGGGAACTTCCTGTAAACTTTGCGTTCAGGGAAAGGATCTGGAGGGATGGCCCACAAACAACCATTACATTCAGAGAATGAAACAGTTTCCTGTTTCTATAAATTTCTTCATTATGTCTTGGTGGCTGAATAGCAACATGTGTGCCATCCACAACCCCAATAACATGTGGGAAGCGACTACCACCTTCCGCAAATTGCCGCTTCACCACATCTAGGGCACCAACATCCAAAGGCATAGCAATAAATTGCTTAACACGCTTGATGAAAGCCTGGCAGACACGTCGCAGGACCTTACTGAACTGGCCCTGCGACATGCCAACCAGGTCTCCAACAACATGCTGGAATGATCCTGTGGCCAAAAAATGTAACACTGCAAGGAATTGTGTCAATGGTGGTATTGCTGTAGGATACCGAATTTCAGACTCCAGATCACTCTCTATTATGGAGAGAGTGTCTAGGATTAGATGTGGTGGCAGCCGGTATCTACGCACCACCACATCATCTGGCATCCCAAAAAGTATGACACGGGTTCTGAAAATTGGTGGCCTAGCACGCCTCCGTTGCCTTGGTTGATGAGGAGCCGGCTGTGGTTGTGGGGCTGGCGGTTGGGGTGGGAGTGCTGGCGTGGGTTGGGGAGGTAGGGCTTCTGCCGCAATATGTATTGACATCACACACTTTTTGGAGAGAATGTTAACAAATGTCAATTAAAAAAAAAACAAAGTTTTCCAAAATTTTACACAATAACTGTTTTTACAATTGTGGTGTCAACTTACTGCAGGAGCGTACATTTTTTCTGTGTTGAATTCATGTCAAAAATGCAAAAATAAAAAGCAAATAAAAATAAATTTAATATTTGGATATAAAAAACATATATTAATGCAAAAAATCTTTAGAAAAAAAATAACAAAAAATAATAAGAAATTTAGTACCTAGTCCAGGAAAGACAAACACTACTTTGCAGATCAATCCTGGAAACCCCAAACACTTTGTTTAGCAAACTTTACACAAAAAATAAAAAAAATAAAAAAACACAAACAAGCACCAACACAGGCCAACGACACTTACCTGCTCCTAAAGAAATAAAGTCTTGTTTTTGTGGACCACACCCAAAAATAAAGACAAAATTGGTTTTTCTCACCAAAAAAAAAAAACCTACAAGAGAACACAAATGACAGTCAAAAACAGCATACAGACACTTCCAACAAACAAACTCCAACACAGGCCAACGACACTTACCTGCTCCTAAAGAAATAAAGTCTTGTTTTTGTGGACCACACCCAAAAATGAAGTCAAAATTGGTTTTGCTCACCAAAAAGTAGATTCCTACAAGAGAACACTAATGACAGTCAAAACAAAGAAGCACGGGAATATTTTCACAAATGGACTTGCAAAATATATATGTGTTATACAAATTAAAACATTAAAATGTATTACAAAAACTTGCAAACACAAAAAAATTTAACAAAAAAACAGAATACTCACAAACGAAAATACACACAAAAAATGACTGTCTATATTCAAAACGCAAAGAAAAGGACAAAGGTATGCTTGACAATTACTCACTCTGCCAATTCCACTATCACCTTCCCGCACAAGCCAACAACTCAAACGCCAAACTACCAACACTTACAGCATGCACAGTAGGCCCTTAAATAAGCAGTGCAATCATTCAACAGAATAAGTGTACACCTGTGTGAATTAACGAGTCGCACGTAGGTATATAAGCGCACATACCTCGGCGTACACACGTCATCACAAACATGGCTTCTCGTGAGCAAATCGCAGCAGAGATAGACCGCATTGCAGAGCAGCAGATGGCATTGCAGAAACAACGGATAGACTGTCAAAGGCGCTTGTTAGAATACGCCTCTGCGGAGGTTAATGCAGGACCTAGTACTCTGCAAATTTCTGCTTCTGAACCTCAAGAATTGAGTGTGGATACCCTGCCACACACACATAGTGAGCAAACTGAGGGAGAATTGACTTTAGCCACACAAACACAGCAGACAGAAGCTGCTAGTGAGGAGGAAGATGGAGATGACCAACCTGAAGAAACCTCACAGGCTACCTCCAGACGGAAAAAAAGACAGCCTGCATTCACTAAGAGGGAGTTGCGTGTCTTGGTCACGCAGGCCATGTCCAAAATACATAGGGGCCCCAAAAACATGGGGGCTGCTTCCAAAGAACGCATCTGGAGAGACATCACAAAATCTGTGAATGAAGTTGGCTCTGTCGTCAGAACATCACAGGAAGTGAGACGACGGTAAGTGCATCTTGACAATCCTTTTTCTGTGCTAAGTTGCCTAAAAAATGTAGTTACATGTCATGTTATGTCTAGCAAACACAAGCAGAACATGTGTGCTAGATATTTACTTTGAACAATAAGAAGACTCAACTTTTTCCCTCTTTCACAATATTTATGTAGGTGGGCCGACTTCAAATCCCGCCTGAAGGCAAAGAGGGCTGCGGAGTGGAATGCCTCAAGGGCAACAGGGGGGGGACCACCTGTCGCTGTGGAGTATACTGACTTGGAGGAGATGGCGATGGCCTGTGTGAGTTATGAGGAGGGCCAAGGGGTGTCTCATATGGACACGGACCTGCCTGAGATTGTGACGGGACATGACTTGGAAGGTAAGTTTACACATGTATTTGTCTGAAATTTGAACTGTATTAATAATCTTAAACTAATTTTGACTCCAACTTTTCCCCCACACATTCTTCTATTTGCTTGCCACAAAACACAGCACAGGGGGGTGAACAGTTTGAGTCACAGGCCGGTTATGTGGTTGAGGCTGAGGTGGAGGGACCTAGTGGGTCTGCCAGTGTGGGCCAACAAAACCCACCTATGCAGGTTCCTACTGGCCCCCCCACCCAACCCTCTGCTATCCCGGAGATCCTGCTTGAAATTGCTAGGTATGGTGAGAGCCTAAACACATTTCAAGACGGGGTCATCCGGGAGGTAAGCCAGATAACTGTCCGGCTCACTGAGATCCGAACCTGTGTTGAGCAAGGTGTTGCTCAACTCTGCCAAAGTCTGGCAGAGATCAGGCAGGCCCAAGAACAACTGGCCTCCTCAAACCAAAGCCTTGCATCTAACATCTTGCAAGGGCTCCAGGCCATCGCTGTCTCCCTTGCCCACAGTGGCAGAGAGCCAACCACATCGGCTCCCTCCCCTGCCCCTGCCCAGGAAGAACAGGACACTGGGCAGGCCCAACGAAGGTCACTCCGCAGACCAAGCAAAGAAGATCAGCCTCAGGCGGGGCCAAAAAGAAGAAAGTGATGTCTCTCCAGATGGGCAGCACCCATGTTTTTGTAGTTGCCTCTATGTTATTTTGGACTTGGCTTGTGTGGCCAGAATGGATCACTCCCTCTTAGTGAAATGTCTTTTTTTCTGTTTGGAGGAATTGTAGCCTGTGAGTTTCTTTTTAAAAACAACAGAGCCATCTTCCTCTCACTAGTGTGCTGTGTATTGTTGTGTTTGTGTGGTGGATACTAATTATTTCTCAGTTTGTGTCACATTTTTGTGTGGCAGGGTGTGAAATATGTTGAATTTATGAATTTATAAGATACTTTTGTCAGAAGCAGAAATTTGCAGAGTACTGAGTTCTGCAATATAATTTTTGTCAGTGCCATCTGCTTGGTGCTTGGTCTATCTCTGCCTGTGAGACTCATGTGGAGCCATGTTTAAATGTTGGATCATATTATTTCTGAAATAAAAAATATAATTTCAAAATGTGTGCAATTTCTTGAAGGTAATGCATTAGCAAAATCTTACTTACAAAAATATTATGTCAACATATAGACACTTGGTGACCAATCTGCTAATTCTCCTTCAAATTTTTTTTTAATAAAAAAAAAAGGTATGTTTTGCACCACACTTTAATGTCCATATTAATAAAACAGACACGACAACTTGATAAAATATCTTTGGACAACATGACATCATTGAAAACATTGACAGATGTTAAAAACCTATATTATTGTGACTTTGAAAAATAAATCATAGTGTATGCGCCATTATGTGGGTGTTGGTTAATTGATCAGAATGTTGCAGAATTATCTAACTTTAAATAAAAATGTAACTTGTTTGTATTTAGTAGTCTAACACACATTCAAACATTTCTGCACAATGCTTACACACCAAGTTAAACACAAATAACAACCTTATTTAACAGTGTGTGAGATTAATATGTGAGTAGAATAAACATGTAATGTGTGTTCAGTCAATTGCTGGTTGGTAACTTTCATGGGCTCAGTAATTAACAAGTAATTGAACATCAGATGAATGTGCTCTCCAATTAACTGCTAATTACTGCATACACACTTGTACCAGTACTTCGCAAATGTAGAGTAACTGCAGACCTACTCTGCTGCTGCGTGAATGTTGCTACGGTTTCCTATGTTAGTTTTAACAGCGACAAAGTTTATGTGCGAAAAACACGCCCATTGCAAGTTGCATACTCCCACACAGTACGCCCACTTTCACGCCCATGTCGGAGCATTGCGAAGTCTCGCCTCCGCCACGCCCACGCCACTCCTTGTTTTCGTTTGGCAGTTACGGCTTTTTTTGTCCAAAGTAATTTTGCACAGTTGTCGTACGTATGTCTTCGCGCATGCGTAATCACGCATTTGCGCATGCGCAGATACTTACATTTCGGACATTTGCGATGCGATGACTCTTAGCGATCAACTCGGAATGAGGGCCATAGACATCTTCAAAATACAGGCCAATCAACTTATAGACTCTTTCATAAACAGGGAATATCCACAACATATTCTAGATAAGGCCCTTAAGGAAGTCTTAGCTATGGATAGACAAGACCTACTTATCCCGTCAAAGAACAAAAATGCCGAAAAAGATTCTAAGGACAGAGAAGTCGCCTTTATATGTAAATACAATAGATGTGCTAATGAGATTAAGACCATTGTTAATAAGAACTACAGGATACTTAAACAGGATAATGTTTTAGGGAGTTTGTTACCTAATAAGCCACAAATTATATATAAGAAAAATAGGGCCCTCAAAACCATTTTAGCTCCCAGTCATTTTAGATCAGCAGTAACGAAAGAAAGAGGCGGTGGTGCAGAATGGTTAACCACCAAACCAGTAGGATTTCATAGGTGTGGAAAGAATAGATGTACCATGTGTCATCACATGGAACGTAAAACCACACACATTTCTATACCTGGTTCTTCTGAGAAATATAGCCTCAAATCTTTCATGAATTGTGACTCAAAATTTGTGATTTATGTGCTAACATGTAGCTGTGGCCTTAATTATGTAGGCAGAACCACGAGAGCGTTACACACACGTTTTATGGAACATCGCCGAAACATATTACGCAAAATAGAGACCCACAGTGTCTCACGACACTACTCAGATAAACATGAAAGCAATCCTGCTTGTCTTTCCATCATTAGCCTTGAACACATCATACCAACAGATAGAGGAGGTGATAGGTTTAATCAACTATGCCGTAGGGAAGTCTTCTGGATGCTCAAATACAATTCGCTACATCCAGATGGACTAAACGAGGCTATAGAACTGAATTCTGTTATTTAGGTCTACGAACGATTACAATTCATTAATTAACATGATTTAATGTTTAGGGTGTTAACCATAGTGAATTATATGTGTATCAAAAATTTAACATCTTAATGTATATAAATATCTTGTCTGTTCTTTCAATTTCAACAATATTCAAAAATCTGTAATTCCTTGTGAGTCCTTAATATGACATCTATGATATTATAAAGAATATGTACATATGTGCTATAAGGGAAGGATAGTAGTCTTTTATAAATCTTCTATGTTTTTTCTATGTATCATTGTCTTTACCACTAAAAGAAGCTTTCACCAATGAGACATAGCAATTCGATCTAAGCTGGATGGATCAGTTACGCTGAACGGGTTGCCATGACTACCTGGGAAATCCTTAGTGGAACACAGGGGAAGCCTGGGGCGGCCTAAACTCCTTAATGAGGAAACCCTATAAACTTCCGGGTCTCTAGTATGAAGGGGAATCCACGGCATGCTTACTGCGCTCACGTAAGGACGGGCAATGACGCGCGTCACGTGGGCACAACATCAGGTGTTATAGAACCACCAATGAGACGGCGGAGTTCCGAGTCTCATTTAGAGATAGGGAAGTACCTCGCAAGAAGGGGATCTTTGTATACGGTCACATGGGAGAGACCATGTGACCGCTGTCACTCCATTTTGGACCAATGGGACTGCTCTCAGGCCGATCACGTGATGAGACATGTCACGTGACCGGCACTATCTTATATTCTTTTCCTTTTAAATGAAGTTACAATACTCGTTTTTATGATTAAAGATAATTTTGAGTTTAATATTAAGATTATGCTTATGGGTGTGAATTTTTATATTGTTTTGGATGGTTGTTGTTCTTATGTATTAATAATTACCTAAACAGATGGCGCTTATTGAGTTCATTAAGCAGGGTATAAATATGAGATCCCATACCTATGGATCATATGCTCCTGAGGAAGCTGGACTGTACCAGTGAAACGCGTTGAGCTCATTTATACAATCTGGACTTCACTCTCCATTGGCTCGCCAAAGCCTTGTCATCCTTCGGCACATCTTTTGGACTTCGCTCCCATCACTGAATCAAATCATTTAAACCGGTCTAACCAGCACCCCTACAGCTACAAATGGACTTGCTCCAAAGCTGATGCCTACCAACGTGGGGACCCGGTAACTATCTATCCACAGTGAACTGCATAAAGGGAGGCTGTCCTAGCCTAGGAATGGACAAATTCTAATATAGGAGATTGTGAAACCCATGAAAGTTTTACCAGATAAAGATATATCTTAATTTTACTGCCATCGTGTTGGCAAAAGGAATTCCTTCTTTTTAGTAATGTCATATATGATATATAAATAAATTGTTACTTTTTTACATAAGAACACACCATCCTTATTATTATTATTATTATTACTATTTTAATTTATTGTCATTGTATTTTTAAAAATTTATTATTAATTTGTACAGCCAGCGCTGGTACACATTTTTCCCTCCAGCTCCAAGTCGTTCAGAATCAGAGCTGGACTCAGGCAGAGAGAGGGTGAGCGAGGTGACTGGGGCAGGGCTGGATTAAGCCTTCAGGGGGCCCAGGGGCACTGAAGACAGGGGGGCCCTCTCCCTCACATCAGCACAGTCCCCATGGCACCAGTCCTCACCCTGTGCATGTTTTTTTTATATGTGTGTGTGTGTGTGTGTGTGTGTGTGTGTGTGTGTGTATTTAGGGAGAGTTTTTTACTGTGTTTATGTCACTTGTGTGGTCCTGAGTAAGGGGCTGTGACCCCCAAAATGTTAGACTGTGTATTAGGTCTAAAACAGACTTCTTGCTGATGGAAGTCTCCAAAATGCCTTTTTTAATTGGATATATGTATACAGTACATACCCCTAATACTGTATAATGACACCCCCCCCCCTCGACCCCACCCCTCATATATTTAATGACCCCCTCACCCACACCCCTTAGATATTTAATGATCCATCCCTTAGCTATTTAATGTACACCCCCCTCACCCTTTATATATTTAATGATCCTCTACCCACCTTTTAAAACACATTTGAATGATTTTCTACCCCTATAGCTTTACATTCTCGCTAACCTCAGTTAGACTCCGATTATGACTCCACACTCCAGCCTCCCGCTTGTTACCTTTTTGGGGGCATGATGAGACATCATGAATGTCTCATTCCCCAGGGTCAGCTGCACAGCACTGTCGGCGTCTACTGGTTACTGGCGTCGATGGAGACGGGGCGGTAGCAGCACCGCCGCTGTGGCTACAGAGTCCGACAGTTCAAGGAGTGTCTGGGACAAATTTATCCGTCTCCATGTTCCGCCCCTAGCAGCAGCTCTTGCAGTAGCTACCACTGCTGCTGCCGGTGCAGGCTGGAAACGGACAAATTCGTCCCTGTACAGCAGCCAGCAGATCTGGCTGGTGGGGCCCCTTGAAATAGCGGGGCCCGGGGTACTTACCCACTGGGCCGCCCCCCCTTAATCCGGCACTGGGCAGGGGTATATATGTTTCAAGGAGGGTAGATTACTGGGTGCCAGGCTAGGTCATATGGATGTGAGGGAGGTTGCTAGGTGCAGTACTGGGGCATATTGGTTTAAGGGAGATTGCTGGGTGCAGGGCTGGGGCATAATGGGTGTGAGGGAGGTTAGTGGGTGCAGGGCTGGGTCATGTGTGTGAGGGAGGCTGCTGGGTCAGACTTGCATATCCTCCCAAACTGAAGTGCAGCTCCTGGATTCCACAGTGTGCCCCCCTCCCCCTCCTCCCCCCAAAGAATATGCAGTGTGCCCCCCTCCCCTCTCCTCCCCACACAGGTTCCCCTCTCATGCTCTCTCTCTCTCTCTCTCTCTCTCTCTCCTTACAGGGTCCCGACTCCGGCGGTGTCAATTAGGTGAGGACTGCTGGCTGGCGTGTGGAAGCAATACATTCTTCATTGCTGTCCCCTCTCCCAGCACGTAACTCCAGCATGGGCGTGACCTGGCTGCTGAACTCTGATGCCGGCAACTCCCCACGGCCACCTCCGTGCTGCCTGGTTAGTGTTCTCAGCTGCAGGACCTGATTCCTGTTGGAGTTGGGGGGGGGGGATGGAAAGAAGATCTGCCTTTAGATCTCTCTCTCTGTCTGACACCCCCCCCCCCATCTATCCCTGATACCCTCTCTCTCTTACCTCTCTATCCCTGAGACACCCTCTCTCTATTCCCTCTCTCTCTACCTCTGACACCGTCTAGATCTCTCTCTCTGTCTGACACCCCCCCCATCTATTCCTGACACCCTTTCTCTCACACCACATTCTCTCTCTTCCCTCATACCCCCCTTCCCCCTCTCTCTATCCCTGACACCCTCTCACCCCCTTCTCTCTCTCTTCCCTCTCACCTCCCTCCCCCACTCTCTATCCCAGGCAACCTCTCTCTCACACCCTCCTCTCTTTCTATCACTGACACCCTCTCTCTCTAATCACCCTCTCTTTCAATGACACCCTCTATCACCCCCCTCTCTCTCTCTCCCTGACACCCTCTCTCTATCCCCTCTCTCTCTACCTCTGACACCGTCTCTATCTCTCACCCCCCTCCCTATCCCTGACACCCTCTCTCTCACACCACATTCTCTCTCTTCACTCTCTCTCCCTCTATCCCTGACACCATCTCTCACCCCCTCTCTCTCTATTCCTGTCACCTTCTCTGCCTCCCTCTCTTTATCCCTGACACCGTCTCTCTCATCCCTTTATCTTTTCCTTCTCTCTCTCATCCCCCTCTCACTATCCCTGACACCCTCTCACCCCTTCTCTCTCTTTCCTCTCACCACCCTTCCCCCATTCTCTATCCCGGGCAACCTCTCTCTCACACCCTCCTCTCTCTCTATTCACCCTCTCTGTCAATGACACCCTCTCTCACCCACCTCTCTCTCTATCCCTGACACCCTCTCTCTCTCCCTCTTCTCTCTATATCAATGACACCCTCTCTCTCACCCCTCTCTCCCTCTATCCCTGACACTCTCGCTCTATCCTCTCACTTTCTGTCATTCCCTCACTTTCCCTGACATACCCTCTCATGCTCTCACCCCTATCTTTCACCCTGACACTTTCTCGCTCTCTCCTTCTCATTTCCTCGCTTTCTCTTAACCACCCTCTCCCTGACACTGGAAAAGATCTCCTACACTTCCACCCCCCCCCCCCCCCTCCTCTCCCTCCCTCCCCAATGTGGCATGTATACAATGTAAGAACATTCAAATTGAAACTTAGTAGTTATCACCAGGGCTGGATTAAAGTCTGTGAAATGTATATGTCACATATACTGTATGTGTATGATGATGTGTGATGTCAGTATTATGCTCTGCTGTGTAATTGTGTAATGTAGGTGTGATGTCAGTATTATGCTCTTCTGTGTAATGTAGGTGTGATGTCAGTATTATGCTCTGCTGTGTAATTGTGTTATGTAGGTGTGATGTCAGTATTATGCTCTGCTGTGTACTGTAGGTGTGATGTCAGTATTATGCTCTGCTGTGTAATGTAGGTGTGATGTCAATGTGTAGCTCTGCTGTGTAATGTAGGTGTGATGTCAATTTGTAGCTCTGCTGTGTAATGTAGGTGTGATGTCAATGTGTAGCCCTCCTGTGTAATGTTGATAAGATGTCAGCGTGTAGCCATGTAATGTAGCTGTGATGTCATTGTGCAGCCCTGTTGTGTAACGTTAGTGTGATGTCAGTATGTAGCCCTGCTGTGTAATGTAGCTGCGATGTCAGTGTGTAGCCAGTACTGAGCTTTGCAGTTTGGGTTTCACCTGACACTGCAGGACACACCCCTGATTGACAGTAGATACGCCCATAGGTGGATATAGACACGCCCCTTGGGTGCAATGTGACACGCCCCCTCAATGTTGCTGCGCATTAGAGTGCGATTCGTAATCTCCCTGAAACTACTTTTCAAAAGTAGGCAAGTATGAGTTACACGCATGCAACTTGCCAGTGTTCAGTCTACAAATAGACACAAATCAAAACTAACTAGACACAGGTACAGATATCTCAGACTCATTGCGCTTATGGATACACCTTAAAGGCTGAGTTATTAGACTTTATTGAAGACATAATAAGTTACTTTTAAACAACAACCTCAAAATAAATACAAGTATTTTAGTCTGTAACATTAAGAGATACATTTATCTGCAGGAATACTATTTCTAGGGGTTTGGTTGGATGTCACCTACTGAAACTCCTACTCAACTGCACTTTGACATCACGGCATCATGATGTCGCTTACACCAGCTGCACTTCTGGACCACAACATCATAAGGTCTTTGTGCGAGCCCAGAGTCAGCATCTAGAGCAAAAGGCAAGGCTGGGGTAATTTGTGGAGTGCCTTCCCCTGTATCAGATGACTGTGGCCCCCCCCCACACCTGTGGTTAAAATTTGTTGGTGGGTAAGCTGGGCAGCGCCCCTTCCTTCCCCACTGACCAGCACCTTTGGGGAATGTCATCCTGGACAACGGGTGTTTGCAACCATGATCTGCATTGTAGAATTTATCACAGTATTTTGTGACAGGTTAGAATGTCTGTTATATGCATACTTGCCTACCTGACCCTCTCCATGAGGGAGAAAATGCTCTGTTCCTGGACTGTCCTGGTAATGTATGATTGCCATCACCTGTGGTGAAACGCCTTTTTTTATCAATTAACTAGCTCACCACAGGTGATGGCAATCATACATTACCAGGAAAGTCCAGGAACAGGGGTGTAGTATGGTATGCCGGAGGCCGGGCTACCGACAGCGTGGCGAGCGCAAATGAGCACCTTGCGGGGTGGCTAAGGGGCTAAGCGCACCACGCTATTTATTCTCCCTCCAAGGGGGTCATGGACCCCCAAGAGGGAGAAAAAGTGTCGGTATGCCGGCTGTCGGGATTCTGGCGTCGGTATACTGTGCGCCGGGATCCCAACAGCCAGAAAACCCCAGGAACAGAGCATTTTCTCCCTCATGGAGAGGGTCAGGTAGGCAAGTATGGTTAATGGCTATATGTCTCTTTAAGGGGTACATTTACTAAGCAGTGATAAGAGCGGAGAAGTGAGCCAGTGGAGAAGTTGCCCATGGCAACCAATCAGCACTGAAGTAACATCTATAATTTGCATACTATAAAATGATACAGAGCTGCTGATTGGTTGATGTGGAAATTTCTCCACTGGCTCATTTCTCCGTTCTTATCACTGCTTAGTAAATGTACCCCTATATGTCTGCCTATTGTAGATACTGTAAATAGACTGCAAGCTCCACTGGGGCAGAGATTGATGTTAATGAATGAACATTTTGTTATTGTAAAGAAGTGCAGCTTTCTAATCTTTGTCTGGGACTAGGGCCTGAATCATGTTTGTAAGAAATCAAGCAACTTGGCAAAACCATTTAACATGTGAAGAGAGATTTACAGTTGAGTGGGGTGTAATCAAACTGAAATCTAAATTGCAGTGTAAAACTAAAGATAACATTTGTGGGCTACATGCAAAAGCAGATGGTATTTACCCTGCACAGAAAAAATATAAATGTATTTGCTCCCCATGCATTGCAGCACGGTTAGTTGCAGACACAAAGGGGCCCATTTGTCAAACAATATTTGCGACTACCCCTGCAGCTACTCAGCGCATCCTTAGCCGGCAGAGGGTTATGTATTGGAATGCACGCATACATGGTTCCGCTGACCCCACATGCACAGCAGAACTGAGCACATCACAGGAACGGAGCACGGGTGCATATTCATACATCCAGCTGAAGTGATCACATATTGCAGTGCAATCTTGGGCGCTAATATCATGCCCAGATCGCATTGATAATAGTCTGATCTTAGCTGGGTTATGTAACAGCCTTTAGTTGAACATCCAATCAGACACTTTTCTTGTAACCCGGGTCTAAAAACCCGGTTTGGCTGCATTCACACTAGAGCAGTGGTTCTCAAACTCGGTCCTCAGGACCCCACACAGTGCATGTTTTGCAGGTAGCCCAGCAAGTGCACAGGTGTATTCATTACTCACTGACACATTTTTAAAGGTCCACAGGTGGAGCTAATTATTTAACTTGCGATTCTGTGAGGAGACCTGCAAAACATGCACTGTGTGGGGTCCTGAGGACTGAGTTTGAGAACCTGTGCACTAGAGGCAATCCAAATTTTGCCTGGGAAAACCATGGTACAGAGCAGGGTTGTCAACCTGGGACTTCAACCCTGGTCGATTCTGTTCTCACATAGAAAAAACCTGGGTCAATGCACATTCACTGGCAAAACCCGGGTTTTTACTGTACAGTAGGTGTGAAAGGGGTATAATATATCTGACAAATAATACCCCTTTCACATCGCATAAATAACCCGGTATCAACACGGCATATTGCCGTGTCGACACGGGTCAGTGTGCGACGTGAAAGCACTTTTGGCGAATTAGCAGGTCGCCTGACCCGGTAATTCAACCCGGTATAAAAGAAGGATTACACCTCGGTTGAATACCGGGTCAGGCGACCCGCTAATTCGCCAAAAGTGCTTTCACGTCGCACACTGACCCGTGTCGACACGGCAATATGCTGTGTCGATACCGGGTTATTTGTGCGATGTGAAAGGGGTATTATTTGTCAGATATATTATACCTTCTTTTATACCCGGTAATTCAACCCGGTATAAAAGAAGGATTACACCTCGGTTGAATACCGGGTCAGGTGCAGTGTGAATGGCAGCCGTGTCGATGCGACACGGTTCCCATTCACAGCATAGGGAGAGGCGGCGCAGGAGACTAGCTTATCTCCCAGCGCCACCTCCAACCCCGCCCTGCTGCTGCTGCGCCCCCCCCCCCCCCCCCCCCCCCCCCCCACGCTGCTATGGCAACCGACCCGGTATATTGCCGGGTCGGAAAGCCAACAAAAGCAGAGCAAATGCCGGATCCCACCCGGTAAGGACACGTTTCTCTTACCGGGTGGGATGCGGCATTTGCGATCTGAAAGCAGTATAAGCTGCATTGGTCCTATGAGGAATCTTCTGTGTATAATGACTGCTTTGCCTCAGTTTTGCAAATTCACAGTAATAAAAAGAAAGCCCCAAGGAGATGAAGCCGCTGTCACTAGCTCCCATTCATTGTCTGCAGCTGCTATGGCTTAATTGTTTAGTAGCCTGTGGGGATAGTATCGTTTGTCATTAATATGATAAAGATAGTCATTTGGGAACTTCTTTAACAAAGCACATTGTTAATCCCCTTGTTTGCTGAACTTAAGCTTGCCCTTATTGCATCCACCCACTGCTATATTACCAATAATAGTGACAATTAAAAATATTATGTATAAATTAAATCACAACTACCATGTAGATTACACCTGTGCTGCAGGCAGCATTACTAATACTAGACAATCAAGCAAACAGAATTTGGGTCTTTATTGTATGATTATAAGTAGACTTACCATACTATCCCTTTAAACCGGGATACTAATGAATTACACAGGTTCTGTGGCTGGCCAACATCAAGCCTGCATTTCATCTGGTTTTAATCACCCACAGAACCTGTGTAATCCATGAGCGTCCCAGTTTAAAGGGATGGTATGGTAAGTCAAATGATAAGGTATGTTTTATAGTCCACCCTCTGTACAGGAGGATAGAGGGGGCTGGGAATTTGCCTGTGCAAGTGTAACCCACCTAAAGCATTGTAGTGGTTTGTTTACCCTGCAAGCATCTCATTAGGTGATCTGACTCCCTGTTAGACACTCTCAGGTCAGCACTATACAAAGAATTGACTGCTGATTGATTAGACAGCAGCAGACAGTGCACATTGGACAGGCATTGGTAAACATGTTTTAATGGGAGGAAGTCTTGAATGTATTAAATACATCTGAGCGGCCGCTGAAAAATAATGGACATATCAATGGAGACAGTAGTCTGAGTGCAGGGTGCGGTGTCAGAAATAAGATATGCAGATTTGTAAGTGCATTGGATGTACTGAATGTTACTACAAAGAAGTGTGCACAGAAAACATGCCTTTATTCACCCCTATGCTAGTTCTATAGGTTTCTAGCTGCGGCCTCCCCTGTGTGCACTGCCAGTTTTCTGCTGGTCATCATCATCAACAGAGCTTACATCCAGCTCTGCATAGTACCCTGTTGCCTTGACGCGCTGAAATGATCCTGCATGAGAACGCTCCATTACCACCCAGCAACATCTCTTTAATCATAAGTGGCCATACGATTGAAATGAGAATGAATGTGTCTGTGTGTGCGATCAGTTCCAGAAGATGTGCAGTGCAAAAATACGCTCCACACCACAAAAATGAAAACATTCAGCTCTGCATCAGCCCCAAGTTGCGTAGAAAGAATTAGACACTGTGCTATGCATGACGTATTTCCCTAAGAGCCAGGGCCGGCTCCAGGCACATTCAACAAGTGTGACCGAGCGGGGCACCTCCCTCAATGGGGGAAGGGGGTGCCGATTTCTCACCGCTATATTGGCTGTCCAGATTCCTCACTGCCTCCTAGGGAGGCCAATCCCGGGATCGGGATCGACGGGATCCCGGGATTTAGGCCCAAAAATGGGATTCAATCCCAGGATTGGAAGCTCCAATCCTGGGGATTGAGGGATCAGCGTTGAGCGTCCTCAGGATGCTCAGACACAGCCTGGCTTCCCCATCACATTGTGACCTGTGGCTGTGAGGGCCCGCTGCGCTGTCAGCAGCTGCAGAGCCGGAAGGTACGGCAGATTTCTCCTTCCGGCTTCCCCTGCCCTAACCGCGTTCAGCCGGCTCCCCCTACACTCACCCGCCACCTCCTCCTGGCTCCCCCTGCATTCACCCAAAACCTCCTCCCGGCTCCACCTGCACTCACCCGCCACCCCTCCTCCCGGCACCCCCTGCACTCAGCCACCGCCGTCTCACGGCTCTCCCAGCCCTCACCTGCCACCTCCTCCCAGCTCCTCCTGCACTCACCCGCCGCGCGGCTGTGTAGGTTTGTACGTTTATTTATGTCTGTGGGGCAGGTGGGGAGATGCGGGGCGTGGCGTGGGGGACCGCCGGGAAACAGTTGAAAGCATATCCCGGGTATCCTGGGAATCCCGGGATTGACCATTTTTCAATCCCGATACCCAGGATTGAAAAAAATGGCCCAGGATTGGCTTCCCTGCTGCCTCCCTCTCTGCCTGCCTTTTTTATTATTAATATTGCCGTGTCTGGCCGTTTAATTCTAGGTAGGAGGGAGGGGGCAGCACCGACAGCACCTGGCCATGTGTGTGCTGGGAAAGCAGCTGCCCAGCGCAGACGTCCCATCAGAGGCCCCGCGGTGATGACTGCATCCTCCTCCTCCCCCTTATTATTATTATTATTAAATTTTATTTATAGGGCGCCACAAGTGTTTTGCAGCGCCGTACAAAGGACAGTACAGGGAGACAAAACTTAGCATAACAGTAATTAAATAACAAAAATGGAGTGCAGGTAACAAAGAGCACCACAATTCTCAAATCATAATACAGCTTAGATGTAAGTAGCAAGGGAGTAATCATAGTGCTACTTGGGGCTGGCGGCCATAGATAGAGAGGAGCCTTTACCAGCAGGAGAAAAAGCAGGTAAAGATGGTCGCTAACTGAAATGTGTCGAGAAGAGGGCATAGACAACAATAGGAAAGAGGGCCCTGCTCTGAAGAGCTAACACTCTAGTGGGGAGGGGTAAGCAGGAGGAAGCCTGATGGCAGTATGCAAGCAAAGCAGAGATGTTCAAGGCGTGGGGGCTGGGGGATGGAGGAGCAGCCTAAGGACTAGGTTATGCATTGGAAGGGTACGCTTTGATGAATAGGTGGGTTTTCAGTGCCCGTTTGAAGCTTTGCAAGGTCGGGGAGAGTCTAATGGAGCGGGGGGAACGCGTTCCACTGAAGGGGGTCAGCACGGGCAAAATCCTGAACTCGTGCATGGGAAGCAGTGACCAAGGCAGAGGAGAGGCGACGGTCATCAGCCGACCATAGTGGGCGGGAGTGAGTATGAAGGGAGAGGAGGTTGGAGATGTAGGGAGCAGTGGAATTAGAGATGGCCTTGTAAGTGAGGGTGAGGAGTTTGAAGAGGATTCTGTAGGGGAATGGGAGCCAGTGTAGATTTTGTCGAAGGGGAGTGGCAGAAGTGGAGCGGCGGGAGAGGAAGATGAGCCTAGCTGCGGAGTTGAGGACAGATTGGAGGGGTGCGAGGTGGGAGCAAGTGAGGCCAGTGATGAGAACATTGCAGTAGTCGAGTCGTGAGATGACCAGTGAGTGGATGATAAGTTTAGTTGGCCTGATGCGAGCAATGTTGCGTAGCTGGAATCGACAAGATTGCACCAGAGCTTGGATGTAGGGGTGCAAAGGAGAGGGACGAGTCAAGAGTGACGCCCAGGCAGCGGAGTTGGGGAACGGTGGAGATGATAGTGTTGTCAATAGTGATAGAGATATTTGTAGGGGGTGTTGCCTGGCTGGGGTAAAGATAATGAGTTCAGTTTTGTCCATGTTGAGCCAGGTACTCATACAGATCAACAGTGGGGTGGCGTCTGAAGGTGGCGCAGAGCACACAACTGCCAGCCTGGGGCTCCGGATCCACAGCCAGGCCCAGTTCAGCCAGATCAGGCCTTTGCACACCAGAAAAAGCCAGGCACTCCTCTGGCAGCAGCACACCAGAGGAGGTTCTCGGCAGTCTGGCAGCGTCACACCGTAGGAGGTTCCTGGGCAGTTTGGCTTCTGGCACAGCAGCACACCAGAGGAGGTTCCCGGCAATCTGGCTTCTGGTGCAGCAGCATACCAGGAGGAGGTTCCCCAATGCTGCTCTCACCACCTCCCCCATGAGTCCAGTATGTAATACTGGTGGTGGGGATTCCGGCAGCCAGGAGACCGATACTGGGATCCCGAAAGCCGGAATCCCGGTGGCGAGCGCAGCGAGGCCCCATGTGGTCTCACTGCGCTCACCTTGTTTCAGACCTGGTGGCGAGCATTGCTTGCCACACTATTATATTCCACCTGAGTGGGAACTGGGGGCTGTGTTCGAGATTCCAACCGGCGGCATTTTGCCGGTTGTCAGGATTCTGGCATCGGACTCCTGACCGCCGGGATGCTGACAGCCAGTAAATTAACTGTATCCCCTCCCCGCATCTTTTTGAAGGTAAGTGCTGCTGTGAGGTCATCATGTGAGGGCCAGGGGGGTAAGGAGATCATTCTACTGTCTGTACTTTTACTTCCTCCATGCAGTGGGTGCCAGCAGCATCACCTCCTCCATCATTTTCTCTTGTCCCCACTCTCGTGTCCCTGTCCCGACTCTCGTGTTCCTGTCCACACTCTTGTGTCCCCGCCATTACCACTGCCTGTCCCTCCTGTCTCCTCTGTTCTGTCCCTCCTGTCCCTTCTGTTATGTCCCTGCCATTACCTCTGTCCTGTCCCGTTATGACCTGCCATTACCTCTGTCCTGTCCCTCCTGTTCCGTTATGTCCCTGCCTTTACCTCTGTCCTGTCCCTGCCATTATGTGTGTGTGTGTGATAATATATATATATTCTGATAACGTAATATATAGTTGCAAGGCCACCCCCAATTTCCCAGAAGAAAGTGCACACACCTTTGGCGCATAGGGGTTTGGGGGGGGGATTAAAAAAATCTTGCTCAGGGTGCCAGTAGGCCTGGAGCCGGCCCTGCCGAGTGCCAGTCTTGCAATAAATTCTAAAGCATTGAGTACTACATGGGGTTCTATAGGGAATCATTTACATATAAATAGTCCTGCAACACAGATGGGAAAGGGTGATGGGAAAGGAGCAACACTGGACCAGAACTAGATCTGTATTTTCTGCTGCGGGGTACACTGGGCTCCACAAGGAATGGACAATGGGGTGTAGAGTAGGATCTTGATCCGAGGCACCAACAGGCTCAAAGCTTTGACTGTTCCCAGAATGCATAGCGCTGCCTCCTATATCACCCCGCCTCCCTGCACAGGATCTCAGTTTTGTAGTTGGAGCTGCAGTAGCAGGCACTTAACAGAGGGGCTGCTCCAGGCAGCCCTAAGAAGAGCTTTTTTTTTTAGGTCAAAAGTGAAGACTTCAAGGGCAGCAGCAGTGTTACATGTCAGTAGACATTCACGGCTGCAGCCCCGGCTCTCCCCAGCGGCGCTGTACACTCCTGAGCCCTGGTTGCCGGGTAACTACTGCAGGAGGCTTCGGTTTTCTTCTTGTCAGGCACACACGACGGGGGCTCTCCGGGATCGCGTGGCCGCGCTTCGGGAGGTGGTAAGTGGGTCCCGCTTCGGGACCCGGTCTTTATCGTGATCCGGCGCGGTCATTGGGAGGCGGGCCGCGCGCGCTGGCGGTGGACACTGTGGCAGTACAGGTGATCCCACTAGATCACCAGGGCATGGGACAGGTCAGATTTTCTCTATAAACCGTTTTATTAGAGCCCGCAGTACCCGGTGGTTTTGCCAGCAGGGGGATAGAGCTTGGACCTGAAGCCCCTCCCCCAGCCCCAGGGCGCCATTTTCTGCAAATGTTCCCGCCCTGGAGCTGTATATCTGTCTCTCCCTCACTCCCTGGCAGTGTCTGCGGCGCCATTATCCCTCAGCTCACTGTTCCTGGGAATGCTTGGGCAAATCCTCCTATGTAAAGCCGCCTGGTTGTCAGTGCTGTGACTTTACAAGACACTTAAGTATTCAACCTGCCTTTTTTAGTCAGTGTTAGTTAAGAAAGAGTGCATTTAGTCAGGGTTTTCTAGTACAATTACCTTGTGATATACATCCAGTTCTTACTGTGTACTGTTATATCTATTGTTATACAGCTGTGTAAGCTAGTCCAGTGCAGTATTATTGTTAGTAATAACCTCTGCAATGTACAAACTGTGACTATTTGTGTGTGCATTTGATAGCTGAGTGGTGTCCATTTCGTGTCTTTCACTCAACTTGCTATCCCTATATTCTATAACCTGAGGGGGCTTGGTGCGTCAGGTTTTATCTAATATAGGATTTTCACAAAGATATACTGTATTACGTATTTTTCTCTGTGATTTAGTCACCATATCTCTCCTTTATCTCTGCTGGTGCTGACTACACTGCGCAGGGGTTTGGGCTAGAGGTATTGTGCTGCTGACAAATTGTACTGTGTTACCTGATACTGCAAGTTATATCATGTCTGCTTCTGATGGTAACGGTTCTGGGGCTAAACACACTGCCGGTGTTGCTGAAGCCGCAGATACCTATGAGGAGAATATAGCAGCTTTGGGCTCTGGTTCTGGGGGCTCCTTGCCCCCCCAGTGGGACGGTGGCAACGGGGGCAAATAATGACCCCTCGTGGGCCGCGTTTTCCACGCTTCTGCATACGCTAGTTCATAAACTAACACCCCCTATGGGACCCCCAATGCCGGTACAACCGTTTGTGGTCCCTGCAGCTAACCCGCCGTGGGCGGACGATTTATCTGCTCAAATAAAGAAGTTGAACCAGTCCCTGACTACTAAAAAGTCTGACCGTCGCTCGCCTACGTTCAAGGGGTCCTCTAAGCGAGCGCTTGTCTCCTCACAATCCACTGCTGTCACTGACACCTCGTCGGATGAAGACGGCACTTACACTGACCCCACAGGTTCTGACTCTGATACGGCTGATGGGGAGGGTGGTTCACATGTGGATGTTCCTGATCTTTTGGAGGCTATTAAGTTAATTTTACAGATTACGGATGATCCCGAGCCATCTGTTCCTCCTAAGAAGCCAGATAGGTTCAAGCGTCAGAAGGTGATTAAACAAGTTTTACCTCACTCTGACCACCTAATTGATATACGTCAGGAACCCTGAGAAAACCCGGGTACGAAGTTTGTGCCTCAAAAGAAGATGCTGGCTTGCTATCCCCTCGCCCAGGAGCTGTCTAAGAATTGGGAAACGCCTCCTCCGGTGGACTCACATGTGGCTAGGATGGTTGTTTCCTCGGCTCTACCGGTCACCACCGTCACGTCTCTAAAAGAGCCTACGGATAAACGTGTGGAGGGTTGTCTGAAAGCGATTTACACCCTCACGTGTACTGCACAAAGGCCCACTATTGCAGCTACTTGGGCTGCAGAGGCCATTGAAGCATGGGCCTTGGAGTTAGATGCTGAAATCTCCTTTGACCATGCTAGTCAATGCTTGTCTTATATTGTCACAGCTTCTCGTTATATTAAAGAGGCGGCTTCTGATGCCGGTATCCTGGCAGCCAAGGCCTTTACTACGTCAGTCCTGGCTCGCCGGATATTGTGGCTGAGATCCTGGTCTGTGGATCTGGACTCTAGAAAAACCCTGGAGGTACTCCCTTTTAAGGGAGATATTCTGTTTGGGGAGGATTTAAATAAGATTGTGGCTGACTTGGCTATTGCCAAAACTGCCTGTCTGCCAAGTACTGCTCCTTCTGTGTCGAAGGCTAAAGGTACTTCCTTTCGCCCCTTTCGTCCTCCAGGTAAAGCAAAAGGTCAGGCGTACAACAAACAGGCCCGCACTTCCAAACCTGGTACGCCTAAGCCCAAAAGAGCCTGGGCGGCACGTCAGCCAGCTTCCAAGACAGATAAGCCTGCCGCATGCCAGGGCGGGCCTCCCTCTGGGGGATCCCAGGGTGGGGGGCCGGCTTCTAGGGTAAACCCAGGAATGGTTGAAGACCACTTCAGATGCCTGGGTACGGGAAGTCGTCACTCGAGGTTACGCCATAGCCTTCAAAAACCGACCCCCTCATCGATTTTGCCATACAGATGTCCCGTTGAACAAGACAAAGGCAAATACTCTACATTCGGTGGTACAGACCCTCCTGGATATAGGAGTCGTAGTACAGGTGCCTCTTGTGCAGAGGGGCCGGGGGTACTATTCTCCGCTGTTTCTAGTCCCGAAACCGAATGGGTCCTCCCGGACCATTCTCAACCTCAAGGCATTGAACAGGTTTGTGAAGGTTTCCAAGTTCCGGATGGAAACCCTTCGCTCTATAGTTCTGGCCTTGGAACCTGGGGACTTCATGGTCTCCCTGGATAGACAGGATGCTTACCTGCATATTCCTATAGCAGTGTCTCATCAGCAATACCTGAGATTTGCGATTGGCAACTGCCATTACCAGTTTTGGGCGTTACCTTTTGGTTTAACAACGGCTCCACGAGTCTTTACAAAAGTCATGGCTGTGATGACGGTGGTACTCCGCCGTCAAGGGGTCAGGATACTGCCGTATTGGGACGACTTGTTAATCCTGGCAAATTCCCCAGAACTTCTCCTGTGTCATCTAGATGTGACGGTCCGGTTTCTACAAGCCCACGGGTGGCTCATCAACTGGAAGAAGTCATCCCTGGTCCCTGCTCAGAGCATGGTGCATCTGGGAGCACTATTGGACGCTCACAACCAGCAGTTGTTCCTGTCTCAGACTTCAGGACAGGATTTGTTGCTTCCTATCTCATCCGCAAGTGTCGATACATTCGGCGATGCAGGTGCTGGACCTCATGGTGTCAGCCTTCGACATGGTGGAGTATGCTCAATTTCACTCTCGCCAGCTCCAGAGGCTGATTCTAGCCAAATGGGACGGCCTAGAGAATGGGGAAACAATAGACAGGAAAGAATTAATTCTGATTATACTCGGTTTAACCATCCGAATAGATTTTCAGCTTTAGAAAATCAGGAGCAGCAGAATTCTTACGAATTAGAACGGTCTTCTTTTTTTATGGGACCGCAGGACCCCAAGGAGGAACAAATACTAGTTATCAATACAAAGAAAACTAAGAGGGGAAAAAGAGCAGGTCAAAAACATAAACAAAAATATAAATCTAAGTCCCAAAGAAAAAAATCTACTACTTTGCTAACTGCAAATAGTAATGAAACTGCCGGTATTTATTCAGCTAAGGGGAAAGTGTTTAATCTTACAGATAGAGAGCTGACTGAGGAAGAATTGAGAGTCCTCCAAAAAGGACTCAAATTTGCACCATCGTTTCATCCTAACTCTTTTAATTTATTTATCGATGTGCAAAAATATATAAGAAAGCTTACTATCAAACGTTTTTTTCTTAATAAAGAAACAGAAGACGGCTTACAAAGTGTCGAACCCACTAATCCCTCTAGATTCAAACCACCGTCCACTTTTTACCCCTCTAATTTTAAAGGTAGTTTCTTAGACTGTTTTAATAACGTGGTATGTGAGGAAATCAATAAAATAATACAAAGGGAACAGAAGAATAAAGGTAATAATTTCCATAGAAATAAAAAGTGCAATTTATCCAAAAAAGAGTTTAGTGCATTAAAAACACTCAAAGATGATAGTTCATTAATTATAAAGCCTGCAGATAAGGGTGGAGGGGTGGTCTTATTAACACGGGATGCATATATAGGGGAAATAAATAAACAATTGGGAAACGGGGATACATATAAAAAATTTAAGAATGACCCTACCTTAAGAATCAGTAAAGCTCTTTTAGAGTTGACTTCTGATGCTCTAAATAATAAAGTTATTAATAAGAATGAGTTCGATTTTTTAAATATAAAAGAACCAACTATCCCTTGTATATATGTTCTCCCGAAAGTGCACAAGGACCCCCTCCACCCACCGGGAAGACCGATCATTTCCGGTTGCAATAGTATCACAAGTAATCTTTCCGCTATGGTTGATCATTACCTTCAACCCTTAGTTTTAGAAACAAAAGCCTATTTACGAGACACCGGTGATATTTTAAGGAAATTATCTTCATATAATTGGCAGGAGGGTGATTTACTTTGCAGTGCTGACATAAGCACACTTTATACCATAATAAATAGAGAAAAGGGTTTGGTAGCGGTGTCCTACTTTTTGGATAAAAGCACTTTAAATTCTAATTTAAAGAAATTTATTTTAGATAGTACAAATTTTATCCTTACAAATAATTATTTTTTATTTGAGGGGTCTTTTTATTTACAGTGTGTGGGCACCGCTATGGGCACCAGGTTCGCCCCCCAGTTACGCCAATCTATATATGGCCTACTGGGAAGACCAAGTGATATGGCAGGATGGCGTGCTGGTGGCGGGCCTGGTGTCCTGGCATTGTTTTATCGATGATGTGCTTTTTATTTGGAGGGATGGTGTGGATCTTTTTAATCAGTGGTGTATAGATCTTAATTCAAATGCTTTTTCTATTGTATTATAGTCCTTTGGAAGTGTCCTTTTTAGATCTTAACATATATATAGAGGACGGCCTTTTAAAAACTAAAACTTTTAGGAAAAAGACCGACTCAAACATTTTTATCAGCATCTCCAGCCAACATCATAAAAATTGGCTGGCTGCAATCCCATTCGGGCAATTTTCCCGGATTAAGCGAAATTGCACAGATGATTCTGTATGTGAGGCGCAACTTGACGAGGTATCATCTAGGTTAAGCGCTAAAGGCTACTCTGGTGATCTCTTGCAAAACGCCAGAGATAGAATAAATCTAGTTGAAAGAAAAGACCTTCTGAAGATTAAAACAAAACAGGACAATGCAAAACACAATAAACATGAATGGGCTTTCTTTAGCCAATATAATAATTGCCACCGAGAGATAGAAAAGGTCTTTAGTAATAATTGGAAATTATTACAACAAGACCCCATCATAGGTGGTGTAATTCCAAGCAAACCGGTTTTTGTTTACAGGAAGGCACCCTCTTTAAAAGACCATTTAGTTAGAAGTAATTTAACAACAGAGATTAGACAGAGCATCAGAACAAAGGGCTTCCATCGGTGCGGGGATTGCCTTATGTGCAAGACCGTTAAAACTAAAGATAAAAAATTCAGCAGTTTAAATTTTGAGAATAAAATATACCCAATCAATGAATTCATTACCTGCCACTCTAAAAATGTTGTGTATATTTTACAATGCACTTGTGGCTTGCTTTATGTGGGTAAGACAACGAGACAACTAAAAGTGAGAGCAGCCGAACATATTTACAACATTCGGAAATCTCTTCTGACTCACAATGTCTCTGCTCACTTTCATAATCATCATGAATCAAGTGAATGTTTTATAAAGAGTTTTTGGGGCATCCAATTAATATTACCTAGATCCAGAAGCCGTGATATAGATAAACGACTATCACAAGCCGAGATGCGGTGGATACACTATTTAGGAACCCTTGCACCTAAGGGTTTGAATGTGGACTTCGAGCTTAAATGCTTTTTAACTTAATTAGTTCACATATAATTTTATTCATTTTTATATTATGTAATTTCTACTATACACATATATATATGTTTATTTTAATTAATTGCCCCAGCGATTCATCCCCTTGAATTCCTGATGAAATCTATCCTTCGTTTTATTCTTATGTATTTTAAAGTTATTCTTTTTAAATATATATTTTTTTATATATATATTTTTTTTGTTTTTATTGATGCTTGCGTTATGTGATTATTTAGGTCCGGTTTTACGATGTGGAACATGTATATGGACTTCTGTTAGTGACTCTCATCATGAAAATGGATTGTGGAACGCATGTGAACCACCTCTGATTGAGTGGAATGCAAAATGTAACATCACTTCCGGTTCCGGTTGTAATGCACATGCTCGACACGTGGAACGCATGCGGAGGACTTCCTGTCTGTATGGAACGCAAACCGCGATGTCACTTCCGGTTCCGGTCGTGACGTGCATGCCGGATGTGAGGACGACGCGGATCAGCGGGAATTGGAAGCACCTGCTTCCTCTTGATAAAAGGACGCCTTAGGAGAGTATAAGCCATGCTACTGAGGAAGGACTTCGGTCTGAAACGCGTCTAGCGTGGCTTTAGGAGGGATACACTGCGTGGCTTAAGATCTTGGGTTTGATACGGCACTCACATTCCGGAAGTGAGTGCTGGAAAATTCCTCGGACATCAGGAACTTACCTATGCTGTTTTGCCAGTGGGGAACCCGTTATGCTGTATTTCTGTCAAGTGTTTGTAAGTGCATATGTGTATTAAAACTTTGAATTGTTTCTACATACTTGCACTATTTATATTTCTTTTTTATGGTACCGTGCATTTCATCATGGAGTCTGCATGAAAGATCTATCACAACCCTGGAATTGATGCACCTGTTTGATGCTGTATTTTGCCAGTTTGGGATTTTTATCAGGCTCAATCCATAATTTGCGTTTGTAAATGGATCCTTTTAATAAAATCTGCAATCCTTTTTAAATAATCTGCACTATTATATATTTTTTCTTTTCACATGGTAAACTGTGGAAACCTACGGATTAAGAAAAATCTGCTCTTATGTTGACCACTTCCCTAAACGTTAAGTACTATTAATTGTGTCATTATCCACATTGGTGACAAGTGTTTTTGTACGGCGTTTTTCTGAATATATATTGTGAATGTGGTATTCTCCTTAGCGCTGGAGGGTGTATATCTATTTCTTTTTCTCTATTCACTGTTTCTGAGTAACCTGGATGCGCTACTCTGATATACATAACTAGCTGCAATATAGGGGTTTTTTTTGCGCACTAAAAACTCGTAACATTTTGTATACCTTAAATGGGACGGCCTGCCTCACCGGATCAGGTCTCAAATGATCTCATTGACTCCATAGGTCCGTTTGTCGCTGCTCTGGTGGCTCCAGGACCAACAACTGTGCAGGGGCCGTACGTTCTGGATATCCGACTGGGTCCTGTTGACGACAGATGCCAGTCTAAGAGGTTGGGGTGTGGTGCTGGAGCAACACTCCCTTCAGGGGCGGTGGACCAAGGAGGAGTCCCTCCTCTCGATCAATATTCTGGAATTGCGGGCGGTCTTCAATGCCTTGAACCTAGCCCAGCATTTAATTCAGAACCGTCCTGTTCAAGTACAGTCGGACAACGCCACCACAGTGGCTTACATAAATCATCAGGGCGGCACTCGAAGCCGCCTAGCAATGAAGGAAGTCTCACGGATTCTACAGTGGGCAGAACGCTATCTACCGGCCATATCAGCAATATTCATTCCAGGGAGTCCTGACTTGGGAAGCGGACTTTCTCAGTCGTCAGGACGTGCATGCCGGCAAGTGGGGCCTCCATCCAGAAGTGTTTCAACTCCTAGTGGAAAGGTGGGGCCTTCCAGACGTAGATCTGATGGCGTCTCGACACAATCACAAGGTTCCGTTCTTCGGAGCAAGGACAAGAGATCCTCAAGCAGCATTCGTGGATGCGCTGGCGGTACCGTGGAGGTTTCGGCTGCCGTACGTGTTCCATCCGGTGTCACTCCTGCCCAGGGTAATTCGGAAGTTCAAGCAAGAAAAAGGAATTCTGCTTCTCATAGCTCCAGCGTGGCCCAGACAGCACTGGTTCTCAGACCTGCAATGCCTATTGTCAGAGCGTCCAATTCTACTTCCACAACGCCCAGACCTCCTCGTTCAGGGCCCCTGTGTCTACCAGGACCTAGCCCGGCTGTCTTTGACGACGTGGCTCTTGAAGCTTCCGTCTTAAGGGCAAAAGGGTTTTCTGAGGCGGTCATTCAAACTATGTTGCGGGCCTGGAAACCGGCTTCGGCTCGGATTTACTATAGGGTCTGGCATTCTTACTTTGTTTGGTGCGCATCTAACGATTATGATGCTTCCAAGTTTAGTATAGCCAAGTTGTTGGCTTTTCTTCAGTAGGGCCTGGACTTAGGCCTGCGTCTGGCCTCCCCCTCAAGTTTCAAATATCTGCCTTGTCGGTGTGTTTTCAGAGAAAAATTGCGACCTTACCTGATGTGCATACCTTTACTCAGGGCGTGTTGCGTATCCAACCTCCCTATGTCCCGCCTGTGGCTCCTTGGGACTTGTCGGTGGCTTTGGAGGCGTTATAAGAGTCTCAGTTTGAACCTCTTGGTTCAGCTGACCTTAAGTGGCTTTCCCTTAAGGTGGTGTTTCTGCTGGCTATTGCTTCAGCTAGAAGAGTGTCGGATTTGGGTGCCTTGTCCTGTAGTTCCCCATATGTGATATTTCACCGTGACCGGGCGGTTCTTAGGACTCGTCCCGGCTATCTACCTAAGGTGGTGTCTTCGTTCCACCTTAATCAGGAGATTGTGGTTCCGGCACTTGTTTCTCCTGATCTGTCTCCCAAAGAGCGGTCTTTGGATGTGGTACGGGCTCTCCGTATCTATGTGAAGAGAACTGCTCCTATTAGGAAATCTGATTCTCTTTTTGTTGTGTTTGGGTTTCACAAACGTGGCTGGCCTGCTCACAAGCAAACTCTGGCCAGATGGATTAGAATGGTGATTGCACATGCTTATGTGAAGGCTGGTCTCTCTGCTCCTGATCACATTTAGGCCCATTCTGCTCGGTCTGTTGGACCTTCTTGGCCGGCCCAACGTGGTGCGACCCTTGAACAATTGTGCAAGGCGGCTACGTGGTCCTCTGTGAACACGTTCATAAGGTTCTATGCCTTCAATACTGCCGCTTCCCAGGATGCTTCCTTTGGACGCCGGGTTCTTGTGCCCGCTACAGTGCGTCCCCTCCCATAAGGAACTGCTTTAGGACATCCCCATTTTCCATTCCTTGTGAAGCCCAGTGTACCCCGCAGCAGAAGTTTTATGGTAAGAACTTACCTTGTTAAAACTCTTTCTGCGAGGTACACTGGGCTCCCCAAGGCGCCCACCCTGACGCACTTAGCTTCTTTGGGTTGGTATGGCATTAGCCACTGACACGTCTCCTGTCGTGAGAATGCGGTGTTGTGGCTACTAACCGTTGTCGTCTCTTTTCCTGCTACTGCATTGGACTGGTTAACTAAAAACTGAGATCCTGTGCAGGGAGGCGGGGTGATATAGGAGGAGGCGCTATACATTCTGGGAACAGTCGAAGCTTTGAGCCTGTTGGTGCCTCGGATCAAGATCCTACTCTACACCCCATTGTCCATTCCTTGTGGAACCCAGTGTACCTCGCAGAAAGAGTTTTAACAAGGGTAAGTTCTTACCATAAAACTCGTTTTATCTTTGTGTACAAATAATACACATAAGGCTGGCCAATTAGGAACATTTCCCATACTGGTCACAAGTAACCATCAGCCACAAAGAGGTCTTCTGGAAATTAGCATTTTCAAAATTTCTTACAAAATCCCCTTTATTCTTAAACTTGTTTTATTCACTTATATACAGTAGACGCCTTTCAAGAAACTTTCATATACGGGGCGGGATGTAATGGAGTTCGAGTTCGCCCGACGTGCGGGATGAAGGCTGAACTCAGACATTTTTTATAGGGGCAATCATTTTATGGCTTGTAAATGACTATCTCTTTAAAAAAAATCATCTGCGTTGGGCCTGGCATCTCACACGTTGGACAGGCTTGGAAAGACTCAAATTTATTTTTTGGATCTACTTAATAACAAAAATTGTTGGTGCATCTGAGATCTGATTGATGTGACAGTGGTAGCAGTAACATACCCCTGTACATCCCTGGCCAGTCAGGGGCCATTCTGAGCATGCATAAACAGGATGTGCCGGGTCACTCATGGGCACTGCACCTGGCTCTCAATCATGGGAGCCCGAATCCGATCATGGGATTCCAGGTGCAGACTCTGTAAAAATAAAAACTGTAAATAAATATGAAAAGCAATGTTTAAAAAATAGGAAGAAAACTATTTTGTTATATAGTCTATAGATTGTAAGCTTGCGAGCAGGGCCTTCCTACCTCTATGTCTGTCTGTCTTTGTCCAGGTTTGTTCTATAACTGTTGTTCTAATTGTAAAGTGCAATGGAATATGCTGCGTTATATAAGAAACTGCTAATAAATAAATAATATAGTTTCATTCAAGTATAAAATCTCTTTAAACGATTTCCAAAGACATTTTTCTCTGTATCGCATCTGCTATCACAATCCTGAGATAGCATCAGACCACATCCAGTGCGGGTCCGAGGACAAAGGGCCTGATCCAGAGGTGGACGCAGTGCCAATATTACGCTGTTGAGCGATTACTTGCTACTGCGCATGTGTGAAAACTCCAAAAAACTAGTATGGCGTATGTGTTCCCCTGACTGTACGCAGACCGCTGTTGCGTTCAATGTCGCTTACAATAGAGCTGGTAGCGCACAACCATGGGCGTTCCTAGTAGTGACTGGTCTGAAGTGTTTGCATAATGGGTGTGTTCCCAAACTCAGATCCACAGTTTAGAGGAATTTGAGAAGGAAACACTAAGCAGGCCATAGGCTGCCACAAGTGGTGATGGTGCACGCAATGTGCAGTGTTCAGAACCACGCACACAGTTGCGATGACAACGGACATTGACAGTGGGCGTCTCCGTGCTTGTACTGTCTGTCACATGCTGGAGCACAAGGAAAAGGCAACCATTAGCATTTAAACATTAGGGATCTAGTCTTTAGGTCGACAGCACTTAGGTCGATACTCATTAGGTCTACCACTATTGGAAAATGTCGACACATGAAAAGGTCAACATGAGTTTTTCACATTTTGTTTAATTTGAACTTTTTCATACTTTGCGATCCACATGGACTACGATTGGGAATAGTAACCTTGCCCGAAGCATGGCGAGCAAAGTGAGCCATGCGAGGGGATACGGTGCACTAATTGGGATTCCCCATCACTTTACAAAGAAATCGACACAAAAAAAAAAAAAACATGTCGACCTTTTCCCATGTCGACCTATTCAACGTCGACCTAATGACTGTGTTGACCTATTTCAGTTGTCGATCTAGTCACCGTCGACCAATAGTGGTCGAACTAATGGCTGTCAACCTAATTACTTTCGACCCTATGATCCACCCCCTGAACATATCACTCCTGCTGTTTCAACAGCGACCACTGCACCATCACCTGCGTTACACACTATTGCATTACATTGCGTCCAGCTCAGATCAGGTCCAAAGTCCCTGACAGTGCCAGGGATCTCCTAATGAGATGCACTTTTACCAAACTATACAGAGCATCTTGAAAGCTGAAATAAATGGTGACAGGGAGGATAGTCCATTCCCTTGTATGAAACTGTTTGCTGACCTACCCATGGCACCTAACAAAATGTCTTTGGAAGCTGGATGTTGCTCACAGATTGGGTTATCTCATTAAGCACTGATTTCTAGAAATCAGCGAACGTTTTTCGCAGCGAACAGGTTACTACTGTGCATGCGTATGCACCGCAATGAGCACGCGCTTCGTACGGGTACAAAATGATTCGTTGCTAGGTGATGTATTTAACGAAGAATCCATTCGCACAGCCGATCGCAAGGAGATTGACAGGAAGAGGGCGTTCATGGGTGTCAACTGACCATTTTCAGGGAGTGTTTGGAAAAACACAGGCGTGTCCATGCGTTTGCAGGGCGGGAGTCTGCCTTCAATTCCGGGACCGGACAAGCTGAAGTGATCGCAAGGGCTGAGTAAATCCAGAGCTACAACAGACAGAGAGGAGGGGGGTGCAAATCCCCACCCCTAAATTCCCTCCCGCACACTGAAAATTACCTGTAACCATCCCTGAACCTATCTGGTAATAAAATTCAGAGAATTAGTCACAAATGTTTGCAAACACATGTTTAGCTGCTGGCCACGTCACGGCTTCTCCGATACAGCAGTCCTAACCTACATAATAGCAGTGCCAAGAGGCATTGAAAGGGAGCAGCATTTGGAAGGCATGCTGTTCCTTGTAGTGCCAATACAAGGAACTGCTGTATCGGAGAAGCCGTGACGTGGCCAGCAGCTAAACATGTGTTTGCAAACATTTGTGACTAATTCTCTGAATTTTATTACCAGATAGGTTCAGGGATGGTTACAGGTAATTTTCAGTGTGCGGAAGGGAATTTAGGGGTGGGGATTTGCACCCCCCTCCTCTCTGTCTGTTGTTTGTCTGTGACCCCTCCCCCTTCCAGCACCTGATATATAATTATCTCCAGGTATGATTGAGCAACTGCCAAATTGTTTGTCTGCTTAAATCCAGAGCTACTCAGAAACTGCAAAAAACTTTTTCGTCCCCCTCGGCTGCGCACGCGCTTGCACACTTGTACAGCGAAAATACACTCCCCTGTGAGTGGCGACTATGCATTTGCACGGCTGCTAAAAGTAGCTAGCGAGCGATCAACTCAGAATGACTCCCAAGATTTTGCCAAACTGCTAACAAATTTGCTGCTGCGATCGACTCTGAATTACCCCCTATATTCCTATGTCACGTTGATGCCTGAAGTGGGGGGCTGAGTCATAACTAGAGATGAGCGGGTTCGGTTTCTCTGAATCCGAACCCGCCCGAACTTCATGGTTTTTTTCACGGGTCCGAGCAGACTCGGATCCTCCCGCCTTGCTCGGTTAACCCGAGCGCGCCCGAACGTCATCATGACGCTGTCGGATTCTCGTGAGACTCGGATTCTATATAAGGAGCCGCGCGTCGCCGCCATTTTCACACGTGCATTGAGATTGATAGGGAGAGGACGTGGCTGGCGTCCTCTCCATTTAGATTAGAAGAGAGAGAGAGAGAGAGATTGGCCTGATTTACTGGAGCTTAGGAGTACTGTAGAAGTGTAGAGAGTGCAGAGTTTACTAGTGACTGACCACAGTGACCACCAGACAGTGCAGTTTTGTTTTATTTAATATATCCGTTCTCTGCCTGAAAAAAACGATACACACAGTGACTCAGTCACATACCATATCTGTGTGCACTGCTCAGCCCAGTGTGCTGCATCATCTATGTATATATATCTGACTGTGCTCAGCTCACACAGCTTATAATTGTGGGGGAGACTGGGGAGCACTGCAGTGCCAGTTATAGGTTATAGCAGGAGCCAGGAGTACATATTATATTAAAATTAAACAGTGCACACTTTTGCTGCAGGAGTGCCACTGCCAGTGTGACTGACCAGTGACCTGACCACACTGACCACCAGTATAGTTAGTAGTATACTATATTGTGATTGCCTGAAAAAGTTAAACACTCGTCGTGTGACTTCACTTGTGTGGTGTTTTTTTTTTTATTCTATAAAAAACTCATTCTGCTGACAGACAGTGTCCAGCAGGTCCGTCATTATATAATATATACCTGTCCGGCTGCAGTAGTGATATATATATATTTTTTATATCATTATTTATCATCCAGTCGCAGCAGACACAGTACGGTAGTTCACGGCTGTAGCTACCTCTGTGTCGGCACTCGGCAGTCCATCCATAATTGTATACCACCTACCCGTGGTTTTTTTTTCTTTCTTCTTTATACATACATACTACTACATCTCTTTATCAACCAGTCTATATTAGCAGCAGACACAGTACAGTACGGTAGTTCACGGCTGTAGCTACCTCTGTGTCGGCACTCGGCAGTCCGTCCATAATTGTATACCACCTACCCGTGGTTTTTTTTTCTTTCTTCTTTATACATACATACTACTACATCTCTTTATCAACCAGTCTATATTAGCAGCAGACACAGTACAGTACGGTAGTCCACGGCTGTAGCTACCTCTGTGTCGGCACTCGGCAGTCCGTCCATAATTGTATACCACCTACCCGTGGTTTTTTTTTCTTTCTTCTTTATACATACATACTACTACATCTCTTTATCAACCAGTCTATATTAGCAGCAGACACAGTACAGTACGGTAGTCCACGGCTGTAGCTACCTCTGTGTCGGCACTCGGCAGTCCGTCCATAATTGTATACCACCTACCCGAGGTTTTTTTTTCTTTCTTCTTTATACATACATACTACTACATCTCTTTATCAACCAGTCTATATTAGCAGCAGACACAGTACAGTACGGTAGTCCACGGCTGTAGCTACCTCTGTGTCGGCACTCGGCAGTCCGTCCATAATTGTATACCACCTACCCGTGGTTTTTTTTTCTTTCTTCTTTATACATACATACTACTACATCTCTTTATCAACCAGTCTATATTAGCAGCAGACACAGTACAGTACGGTAGTTCACGGCTGTAGCTACCTCTGTGTCGGCACTCGGCAGTCCGTCCATAATTGTATACCACCTACCCGTGGTTTTTTTTTCTTTCTTCTTTATACATACATACTACTACATCTCTTTATCAACCAGTCTATATTAGCAGCAGACACAGTACAGTACGGTAGTCCACGGCTGTAGCTACCTCTGTGTCGGCACTCGGCAGTCCGTCCATAATTGTATACCACCTACCCGCGGTTTTTTTTTCTTTCTTCTTTATACACACATACTACTACATCTCTTTATCAACCAGTCTATATTAGCAGCAGACACAGTACAGTACGGTAGTCCACGGCTGTAGCTACCTCTGTGTCGGCACTCGGCAGTCCGTCCATAATTGTATACCACCTACCCGTGGTTTTTTTTTCTTTCTTCTTTATACATACATACTACTACATCTCTTTATCAACCAGTCTATATTAGCAGCAGACACAGTACAGTACGGTAGTTCACGGCTGTAGCTACCTCTGTGTCGGCACTCGGCAGTCCGTCCATAATTGTATACCACCTACCCGTGGTTTTTTTTTCTTTCTTCTTTATACATACATACTACTACATCTCTTTATCAACCAGTCTATATTAGCAGCAGACACAGTACAGTACGGTAGTCCACGGCTGTAGCTACCTCTGTGTCGGCACTCGGCAGTCCGTCCATAATTGTATACCACCTACCCGCGGTTTTTTTTTCTTTCTTCTTTATACACACATACTACTACATCTCTTTATCAACCAGTCTATATTAGCAGCAGACACAGTACAGTACGGTAGTCCACGGCTGTAGCTACCTCTGTGTCGGCACTCGGCAGTCCGTCCATAATTGTATACCACCTACCCGTGGTTTTTTTTTTCTTTCTTCTTTATACATACATACTACTACATCTCTTTATCAACCAGTCTATATTAGCAGCAGACACAGTACAGTACGGTAGTCCACGGCTGTAGCTACCTCTGTGTCGGCACTCGGCAGTCCGTCCATAATTGTATACCACCTACCCGTGGTTTTTTTTTCTTTCTTCTTTATACATACATACTACTACATCTCTTTATCAACCAGTCTATATTAGCAGCAGACACAGTACAGTACGGTAGTTCACGGCTGTAGCTACCTCTGTGTCGGCACTCGGCAGTCCGTCCATAATCGTATACTAGTATCCATCCATCTCCATTGTTTACCTGAGGTGCCTTTTAGTTGTGCCTATTAAAATATGGAGAACAAAAATGTTGAGGTTCCAAAATTAGGGAAAGATCAAGATCCACTTCCACCTCGTGCTGAAGCTGCTGCCACTAGTCATGGCCGAGACGATGAAATGCCAGCAACGTCGTCTGCCAAGGCCGATGCCCAATGTCATAGTACAGAGCATGTCAAATCCAAAACACCAAATATCAGTAAAAAAAGGACTCCAAAACCTAAAATAAAATTGTCGGAGGAGAAGCGTAAACTTGCCAATATGCCATTTACCACACGGAGTGGCAAGGAACGGCTGAGGCCCTGGCCTATGTTCATGGCTAGTGGTTCAGCTTCACATGAGGATGGAGGCACTCAGCCTCTCGCTAGAAAAATGAAAAGACTCAAGCTGGCAAAAGCAGTAGCACCGCAAAGAACTGTGCGTTCTTCGAAATCCCAAATCCACAAGGAGAGTCCAATTGTGTCGGTTGCGATGCCTGACCTTCCCAACACTGGACGTGAAGAGCATGCACCTTCCACCATTTGCACGCCCCCTGCAAGTGCTGGAAGGAGCACCCGCAGTCCAGTTCCTGATAGTCAGATTGAAGATGTCAGTGTTGAAGTACACCAGGATGAGGAGGATATGGGTGTTGCTGGCGCTGGGGAGGAAATTGACCAGGAGGATTCTGATGGTGAGGTGGTTTGTTTAAGTCAGGCACCCGGGGAGACACCTGTTGTCCGTGGGAGGAATATGGCCGTTGACATGCCTGGTGAAAATACCAAAAAAATCAGCTCTTCGGTGTGGAACTATTTCAACAGAAATGCGGACAACAGGTGTCAAGCCGTGTGTTCCCTTTGTCAAGCTGTAATAAGTAGGGGTAAGGACGTTAACCACCTCGGAACATCCTCCCTTATACGTCACCTGCAGCGCATTCATAATAAGTCAGTGACAAGTTCAAAAACTTTGGGTGACAGCGGAAGCAGTCCACTGACCAGTAAATCCCTTCCTCTTGTAACCAAGCTCACGCAAACCACCCCACCAACTCCCTCAGTGTCAATTTCCTCCTTCCCCAGGAATGCCAATAGTCCTGCAGGCCATGTCACTGGCAATTCTGATGATTCCTCTCCTGCCTGGGATTCCTCCGATGCATCCTTGCGTGTAACGCCTACTGCTGCTGGCGCTGCTGTTGTTGCTGCTGGGAGTCGATGGTCATCCCAGAGGGGAAGTCTTAAGACCACTTTTACTACTTCCACCAAGCAATTGACTGTCCAACAGTCCTTTGCGAGGAAGATGAAATATCACAGCAGTCATCCTACTGCAAAGCGGATAACTGAGGCCTTGGCATCCTGGGTGGTGAGAAACGTGGTTCCGGTATCCATCATTACTGCAGAGCCAACTAGAGACTTGTTGGAGGTACTGTGTCCCCGGTACCAAATACCATCTAGGTTCCATTTCTCTAGGCAGGCGATACCGAAAATGTACACAGACCACAGAAAAAGAGTCACCAGTGTCCTAAAAAATGCAGCTGTACCCAATGTCCACTTAACCACGGACATGTGGACAAGTGGAGCAGGGCAGGGTCAGGACTATATGACTGTGACAGCCCACTGGGTAGATGTATGGACTCCCGCCGCAAGAACAGCAGCGGCGGCACCAGTAGCAGCATCTCGCAAACGCCAACTCTTTCCTAGGCAGGCTACGCTTTGTATCACCGGTTTCCAGAATACGCACACAGCTGAAAACCTCTTACGGCAACTGAGGAAGATCATCGCGGAATGGCTTACCCCAATTGGACTCTCCTGTGGATTTGTGGCATCGGACAACGCCAGCAATATTGTGTGTGCATTAAATATGGGCAAATTCCAGCACGTCCCATGTTTTGCACATACCTTGAATTTGGTGGTGCAGAATTATTTAAAAAACGACAGGGGCGTGCAAGAGATGCTGTCGGTGGCCAGAAGAATTGCGGGACACTTTCGGCGTACAGGCACCACGTACAGAAGACTGGAGCACCACCAAAAACTACTGAACCTGCCCTGCCATCATCTGAAGCAAGAAGTGGTAACGAGGTGGAATTCAACCCTCTATATGCTTCAGAGGTTGGAGGAGCAGCAAAAGGCCATTCAAGCCTATACAATTGAGCACGATATAGGAGGTGGAATGCACCTGTCTCAAGCGCAGTGGAGAATGATTTCAACGTTGTGCAAGGTTCTGCTGCCCTTTGAACTTGCCACACGTGAAGTCAGTTCAGACACTGCCAGCCTGAGTCAGGTCATTCCCCTCATCAGGCTTTTGCAGAAGAAGCTGGAGACATTGAAGGAGGGAGCTAACACGGAGCGATTCCGCTAGGCATGTGGGACTTGTGGATGGAGCCCTTAATTCGCTTAACAAGGATTCACGGGTGGTCAATCTGTTGAAATCAGAGCACTACATTTTGGCCACCATGCTCGATCCTAGATTTAAAGCCTACCTTGGATCTCTCTTTCCGGCAGACACAAGTCTGCTGGGGTTGAAAGACCTGCTGGTGAGAAAATTGTCAAGTCAAGCGGAACGCGACCTGTCAACATCTCCTCCTTCACATTCTCCCGCAACTGGGGGTGCGAGGAAAAGGCTCAGAATTCCGAGCCCACCCGCTGGCGGTGATGCAGGGCAGTCTGGAGCGACTGCTGATGCTGACATCTGGTCCGGACTGAAGGACCTGACAACGATTACGGACATGTCGTCTACTGTCACTGCATATGATTCTCTCCCCATTGAAGGAATGGTGGAGGATTATATGAGTGACCGCATCCAAGTAGGCACGTCACACAGTCCATACTTATACTGGCAGGAAAAAGAGGCAATTTGGAGGCCCTTGCACAAACTGGCTTTATTCTACCTAAGTTGCCCTCCCACAAGTGTGTACTCCGAAAGAGTGTTTAGTGCCGCCGCTCACCTTGTCAGCAATCGGCGTACGAGGTTACATCCAGAAAATGTGGAGAAGATGATGTTCATTAAAATGAATTATAATCAATTCCTCCGCGGAGACATTGACCAGCAGCAATTGCCTCCACAAAGTACACAGGGAGCTGAGATGGTGGATTCCAGTGGGGACGAATTGATAATCTGTGAGGAGGGGGATGTACACGGTGATATATCGGAGGATGATGATGAGGTGGACATCTTGCCTCTGTAGAGCCAGTTTGTGCAAGGAGAGATTAATTGCTTCTTTTTTTGGGGGGGTCCAAACCAACCCGTCATATCAGTCACAGTCGTGTGGCAGACCCTGTCACTGAAATGATGGGTTGGTTAAAGTGTGCATGTCCTGTTTTGTTTATACAACATAAGGGTGGGTGGGAGGGCCCAAGGACAATTCCATCTTGCACCTCTTTTTTCTTTGATTTTTCTTTGCGTCATGTGCTGTTTGGGGAGGGTTTTTTGGAAGGGACATCCTGCGTGACACTGCAGTGCCACTCCTAAATGGGCCCGGTGTTTGTGTCGGCCACTAGGGTCGCTTATCTTACTCACACAGTCAGCTACCTCATTGCGCCTCTTTTTTTCTTTGCGTCATGTGCTGTTTGGGGAGGGTTTTTTGGAAGGGCCATCCTGCGTGACACTGCAGTGCCACTCCTAGATGGGCCCCGTGTTTGTGTCTGCCACTAGGGTCGCTAATCTTACTCACACAGCTACCTCATTGCGCCTCTTTTTTTCTTTGCGTCATGTGCTGTTTGGGGAGGGTTTTTTGGAAGGGACATCCTGCGTGACACTGCAGTGCCACTCCTAAATGGGCCCGGTGTTTGTGTCGGCCACTACGGTCGCTAATCTTACTCACACAGCTACCTCATTGCGCCTCTTTTTTTCTTTGCGTCATGTGCTGTTTGGGGAGGGTTTTTTGGAAGGGACATCCTGCGTGACACTGCAGTGCCACTCCTAGATGGGCCCGGTGTTTGTGTCGGCCACTAGGGTCGCTAATCTTACTCACACAGCTACCTCATTGCGCCTCTTTTTTTCTTTGCGTCATGTGCTGTTTGGGGAGGGTTTTTTGGAAGGGACATCCTGCGTGACACTGCAGTGCCACTCCTAAATGGGCCCGGTGTTTGTGTCGGCCACTACGGTCGCTAATCTTACTCACACAGCTACCTCATTGCGCCTCTTTTTTTCTTTGCGTCATGTGCTGTTTGGGGAGGGTTTTTTGGAAGGGACATCCTACGTGACACTGCAGTGCCACTCCTAGATGGGCCCGGTGTTTGTGTCGGCCACTAGGGTCGCTAATCTTACTCACACAGCTACCTCATTGCGCCTCTTTTTTTCTTTGCGTCATGTGCTGTTTGGGGAGGGTTTTTTGGAAGGGACATCCTGCGTGACACTGCAGTGCCACTCCTAAATGGGCCCGGTGTTTGTGTCGGCCACTACGGTCGCTAATCTTACTCACACAGCTACCTCATTGCGCCTCTTTTTTTCTTTGCGTCATGTGCTGTTTGGGGAGGGTTTTTTGGAAGGGACATCCTGCGTGACACTGCAGTGCCACTCCTAAATGGGCCCGGTGTTTGTGTCGGCCACTAGGGTCGCTAATCTTACTCACACAGCGACCTCATTGCGCCTCTTTTTTTCTTTGCGTCATGTGCTGTTTGGGGAGGGTTTTTTGGAAGGGACATCCTGCGTGACACTGCAGTGCCACTCCTAAATGGGCCCGGTGTTTGTGTCGGCCACTACGGTCGCTAATCTTACTCACACAGCTACCTCATTGCGCCTCTTTTTTTCTTTGCGTCATGTGCTGTTTGGGGAGGGTTTTTTGGAAGGGACATCCTACGTGACACTGCAGTGCCACTCCTAGATGGGCCCGGTGTTTGTGTCGGCCACTAGGGTCACTAATCTTACTCACACAGCTACCTCATTGCGCCTCTTTTTTTCTTTGCGTCATGTGCTGTTTGGGGAGGGTTTTTTGGAAGGGACATCCTGCGTGACACTGCAGTGCCACTCCTAGATGGGCCAGGTGTTTGTGTCGGCCACTAGGGTCGCTTAGCTTAGTCATCCAGCGACCTCGGTGCAAATTTTAGGACTAAAAATAATATTGTGAGGTGTGAGGTATTCAGAATAGACTGAAAATGAGTGGAAATTATGGTTTTTGAGGTTAATAATAATATGGGATCAAAATGACCCCCAAATTCTATGATTTAAGCTGTTTTTTAGGGTTTTTTGAAAAAAACACCCGAATCCAAAACACACCCGAATCCGACAAAAAAAATTCGGTGAGGTTTTGCCAAAACGCGGTCGAACCCAAAACACGGCCGCGGAACCGAACCCAAAACCAAAACACAAAACCCGAAAAATTTCAGGCGCTCATCACTAGTCATAACATTGTTGGGGAGGGGGGCATGATCATGCTCTCCCTGCAATCTTGGGTATTTTACAGTACCAAAAAGACTTCTCAATGAAGTTTGCATGGGAGTCTTCCTCCACACAGTTGTTGATAGTTCTACATAATGGTGGTCATTCCGAGTTGCCGATTTTCGCTATGCTGCGATTTGTTGCTAACTGCGCATGCGCATGGTACGCAGAGCGCATGCGCTAAGTTATTTAACACAAAACTTAGTAGATTTGCTGGTGTTCGTACGATGCTTTTCAGTCGCACTGCTGTTTGGTAAATGATTGACAGGAAAGGGGCGTTTCTGGGCGGCAACTCAGCGTTTTCACGGCGTTGGCTAAAAAACGCGTGCCAGTGAAAAACACGGGAGTGTCTGGAGAAACGGGGGAGTAGCTGGCCGAACGCAGGGCGTGTTTGTGACGTCAAACCAGGAACTAAACGTACTGAGCTGATCGCAATCTAGGAGTAGGTCTGGAGCTACTCAGAAACTGCAAAGAATTATTTATTAGCAATTCTGCTAATCTTTAGTTCGCAATTCTGCTAACATATCCTGATTGCCATAGTAGCTCTATACTCCAAGCAGGGCCGTTTCTAGACAATTTGGCTCCCAGTGCGAGATTTCAAAATGCGCCCCCCCCATTGCTATATAAAAAAATTGCGTGCCCCCCCATATAGCCAGAAAAAAAGCATGCGCGCGCCTAAGGTGCGCGCGCTCCCGACAAGGCTGTGTGGCCTGTTTAAAATGGGCGTGGTCTCATTACAGTGGGCGTGGCCTCGGCTGATATCACACCCACCACAGGGGGAAAAAATAAAAATAAAAAAGTCCCCTTTTTACACATTACACCAGGCAAGTGTCCCCATATTACACAGCGCGGCAGGCAGGTGTCCCCATTTACAAAGTGTGGCAGGCAGGTGTCCCCATTTTACAAAGTGCGGCAGGCAGGTGTCCCCATTTTACATTGTGCGGCAGGCAGGTGTCCCCCCCCATTTAACAAAGTGCGGCAGGCAGGTGTCCCCATTTAACAAAGTGCGGCAGGCAGGTGTCCCCATTTTACACAGTACGGTAAGCAGATATCCCCATTTTACACAGTACGCAGGCAGATATCCCCATTTTACACAGTACGCAGGCAGGTGTCCCCATTTTACACAGTACGCAGGCACGTGCCCCCATTTTACACAGTATGCAGGCAGGTGTCCCCATTTTACATAGTGCGACAGGTATCCCCATTTTACACAGTACGCAGGCATGTGTCCCCATTTTACACAGTGCGGCAGGTATCCCCATTTTACACAGTACGCAGGCATGTGTCCCCATTTTACACAGTGCGGTAGATATCCCCATTTTACACAGTGCGGCAGGTATCCCCATTTTACACAGTGCGGCAGGTATCCCCATTTTAAACAGTGCGGCAGGTATCCCCATTTTATACAGTGCGGTAGGTATCCCCATTTTACACAGTGCGGCAGGTATCCCCATTTTACACAGTGCGGCAGGTATCCCCATTTTATACAGTGCGGCAGGTATCCCCATTTTATACAGTGCGGCAGGTGCCCCCATTTTACACAGTGCGGCAGGTATCCCCATTTTACACAGTGCGGCAGGTATCCCCATTTTACACAGTGCGGCAGGTATCCCCATTTTATACAGTGCGGCAGGTATCCCCATTTTACACAGTGCGGCAGGTATCCCCATTTTAAACAGTGCGGCAGGTATCCCCATTTTAAACAGTGCGGCAGGTTTCCCCATTTTACACAGTGCGGCAGGTGCCCCCATTTTACACAGTGCGGCAGGTGCCCCCATTTTACACAGTGCGGCAGGTGCCCCCATTTTACACAGTGTGGCAGGTATCCCCATTTTACACAGTGCGGCAGGTATCCCCATTTTACACAGTGCGGAAGGTGTCCCCATTTTACACAGTGCGGCAGGTATCCCCATTTTACACAGTGCGGCAGGTATCCCCATTTCATACAGTGCGGCAGGTAGCCCCATTTTATACAGTGCGGCAGGTATCCCCATTTTACACAGTGCGGCAGGTATCCCCATTTTACACAGTGCGGTAGGTATCCCCATTTTATACAGTGCGGCAGGTATCCCCATTTTACATAGTGCGGCAGGTATCCCCATTTTAAACAGTGCGGCAGGTATCCCCATTTTAAACAGTGCGGCAGGTATCCCCATTTTACACAGTGCGGCAGGTGCCCCCATTTTACACAGTGCGGCAGGTATCCCCATTTTACACAGTGCGGCAGGTATCCCCATTTTACACAGTGCGGCAGGTGCCCCCATTTTGCACAGTGCGGCAGGTATCCCCATTTTACACAGTGCGGCAGGTGTCAAGTGGGGGGAGGGAGGGAGAGAGAGAGAGAGAGAGAGAGAGAATACTTACAACTTGCCGCTCTTCGGGTCCCGCGCGCCGGCCGCCTCCTCCTTCGATGGTTATCTCCACTCCTCTCCTCCCTCTCTCTTCCACCCGAGCGCTCCTGCTCGGGAGGGCGGGGCTTCGCTGAATGACTCATTTGCGTCGTGACGTCACGACGCAAACGCGTCATTCCGCGAAGCCCGCCCCCCGAGCAGGAGCGCTCGGGTGGAAGAGAGAGGGAGGAGAGGAGTAGTCACAAAGTGCCGCGGCGGGCGCCCCGTGCGGTTGCACGGCTCGCCCGCCGCTAGAAACGGCACTGACTCCAAGCACCCAGCCAAAGTCTTCAATTCAGTATATTCATCTAAATCTTTCCTATTAATTAATTGGACTAAAGAGTGATGCCTCTATCTTCCCTAGCATTTGGTTTAGCCATTGAAGGGCTGGTGGAATGTAGATTAGATATGAAAGGTCATCTTGTTATACCCCTTCACATCGCACTAAAAACCCGGTATCGATACGGCATATTACCGTGTCGAAACGGGTCAGTGTGCGATGTGAAAGCTCCTTTTCAGAATTAGCGGGTCGCCTGACCCGGTAATTCAACCCGGTAAAAAAGAAGGATTATACCCGGGTTGAATACCGGGTCAGGCGCAGTGTGAATGGGAGCCGTTCCGATGCGACACGGCTCCCATTCACAGCATAGGGAGAGGTGGCGCAGGAGATGAGCTCATCTCCCAGCGCCGCCTCCACCCCCGCTCCTGCTGCTGCTATGGCAACCGACCCGTTATATTGCCGGGTCGGAAAGCCAGCAACAGAGCGCAAATGCCGGATCCCACCCGGTAAGTACACGTTTCTCTTACCGGGTAGGATCCGGCATTTGCGAACTGAATGCAGCATCAGTTGCTCCATGCATACAATGTGAGGGATTCTGAGATGCACTTGTCTCTATATGCTGGTGCATTCACAATGTGGATGTTCTGCTAATGGAATGGTAATACAATTATATATATATGCCTTCATGCGAACACATCGCACTGACCCACTATTTTCTGCCCAGAGCCAGAGCATCCATCATTAGTATTGGCATGTACACCTGCCATAGGCGCGCGCATGACATTTTATTAGGGGGTGCACAATTAAAAGGGTGTGTTTATCACACCCTATTGGGCATGTCTAACACCACCTAATGGGCGTGTCTAGCACCTCCTATCAGGCGTGTCTACCACTGCATAGTGGCACTCAATGCAAACTAAATAATATAGAGAATTGATGCACTGATATATATATATATATATATATAAATCTGTTTAATATATGTTAAATTTGTATTTTTTATTACAATGTGTATATTTTATTACCATAGACTATATCCTAAACTCTCAAAATATATATTGATATTGAATTTGGACATGTCCACCTCCAAGAAGACTACTGTATTCTGTGGTGTTGGTGTGGCACAGCACATGATGAGGAGAGAAAGAGCGTGGGCGGGGGCATGAGCGGGCATGCGCGTGGCATGACATCATCACGACACATCACACAGGTTAAAGGAACTGGGAGTTGGATTACGTCAGTGATTCTGCACCCATACAAATGAATGATTAACCCGTCCCGGGTGTCCGGGCAGCCAGATTGAGCGGAGGGGGCGGGCGCAACAGGCGGGATGACAGGACTGAGCACACTCAGCGATCTCCGATCACTGCAGCAGCAGCAGGCATGTGTGAGGGGGTGACAGACATTAGGGGCTGCCTGTGCGCACCAGCCCCCCCCCCCCCCTTCAGCGCACGCCTATGACACCTGCCCTATGCCGGGTGCAAGAGATCTGTCAGAAATAGGCACATATGCAATACTCAGCACTATACTCAGCTCTCGATGCACGGCCACAACACTCCCACAACATTCCCATGAGACAATTCTCTTCGGTGTGTACGCCTAGCTGACACCTAGAAACATAATTTCATGTATGTAGAAAAAGTGGCCTAGATCGCGTTTGCAAAAAATTGCTGGTTGATGCTGCGCGTGTGATATATAAGGTCAACAGACATCATGTGGACACTGCTAAAATGTCGACATGATAAATGTCAACAAACCATCCCTGGTGGTCTAGCAGTGACTTATCTGCTTCCAGCAACAGCAGCATTTCCAGCAGAGACATGATGGAGCAGTGATATCCTGTAGCCTAACCCTAACCTCCCTCTAGTGCCTAACCCTATCCTCTCCCTAGTGCCAAACTCTAACCTCCCCCTAGTGCCAAACCCTATCCTCCCCTTAGCAGCCTAACCCTAACCTTCCCCTAGTTCCTTGCTATAACCCCTCCCCCCACCTGCAGCCTAACCCTAATCTACAGTAGTGCCTAACCCAAACCCTAATCCCCCTGCAGCCAAACCCTAACCTCCCTCTTGTGCCATGGGTGTAAATACAGGGGACAATGGAGGCAGTTCACCTCCAGGCGCTAGGCGCAATGAAGGAGATCTAGGTTCAAGGAGCACCCAAATATCTGTTGCTCCAGTTTCTCCTTTATGCACCATAGAGCAGGAATAAGCACGAATGCCCGCTGCGGTCCTCCCTCTCACAGGGCCCTCTCCCTGGAGTCTGGTCCCAGTCTACAGTAGGGATGGCCATCAGTGTGGTTGCCATTGATGGTTACCATTGATGGCGATATGGAAAGTAACCATCGCAAGTGTCAGGGGGCAGAGCTATGCTCCATGTCCCGGCACCACATTAAAAATAATTAAAACAAATATTTGGTTATACCTTTCCATCGATGGAGGGAAACCATCTGGCTCTCCCCCATCAATGTCAAAAATATTCTACATCGGCCATAAACCATCAATGATTTTGAATCATCGATGGTCGATGGCCATCCCTAGTTTACAGATAGAACTCTAGCAAGGAAATAGCACCAATGTATGTAAAAGGGCAGACAGAAGTTGAAATCCATAGCGCCTCCCTCCTTTGCGGGCTCTTCCCCATCAAACACACGGGACCTGCTGCCTCTGCAGGAAGACCCTGATCAACAACAGGCAGTGTTTGTGTGCTCAGGTGTTGCTATTTATTGGGGGAGGGGTGTGTGTCTGTGTGCTGCTATAGTGTTGACAGTGAATGCACGGGGGGATGGTGTGTGTCTGGGTGCTGCAGGGCTGCCGGCATACTTACCTACTCTCCCGGAAGCTGCGGGAGGCTTCCGTTTTTTGGGGTAGCCCAACGCACCCCCGGAAGAGTGGGCAGGTCTCCCGCATCCTGCTCGCACCCTAGTGATGCGAGCAGGATGGAGAGATTACCTCCCGCATTCGCGGGTCCGTCGGGTGGGGAAGGGGTTAAAATGACGCAAATTGCATCATTTTAGCTCCGCCCCCTTCCAGCGGACCCGCGAATCGCGGCATTTCCCGATGTGGGGGCGGGTCTGAGTGATGTCACAGTCCCCCCCCCCCCCCCCCCCCCCCCGAAGACACGTGCAGCGTCTCCTCTCCGGGCTTCTCCCGGAGAGGAGAAATCAAATGTAGGTAAGTATGGCTGCCGGTAGTGAATGCATGAGGGGGATTGTGTGACTAGGTGCTGCTGGGGTGTTACTAGTGAATGCAGGGGGAGAGGAATGTGTGTCTGGGTGCTGCTTGGGTCTTAGTAGTGAAGGTGAGGGTAGGTGCAAACTCAGGAATTTGTAAAGGGGGGTTTCCAAATAAATATATATATATATATATATATATAGGCAGAGGTGGTGATCCGGCACAGCCACATATTGCAGTCGTAACCTGGGTGCCCTAACGGAAAATGAACAATTAGCAAGCTGGTGGTGCGGCACTCCAAGGATTTTGACACTGACAGTAGGTAGATAACAACGTTTCAATGCCGTTGAATAAACCCCGTTGATGAAGTCCAGATAGGACGAAACGCGTTGGGTGTTATGATACATACCTTCTCAAAAGCTAAGAACCTTATTTATACATTTTTTATGCTGATCTTATTTCCAATTTTTTATTGTTAGGACACTTCCTCCTGTCTTATATAAGTTTGTACTATCAATTTTATACTAACTTATATTTTCTATGTAGTTCTAGTGATTTCTTATTAATGTTTGGCTGCTTGCATAGGGCCATTGTTTTTATTTACTTTTGTATTGGTGCTAATCATATTTTATTACATTTTTAATATTTTTAATTTGAGTCTCCTCTAAATTGTAAGACACCATTGGTCGCTTAAAATCACCTTATCCTCCTTTTCTTTTACATTGTACATGAAGCACTTTACCATTGCTTCTCTCTTTAAGGTGTAGCTGACGCCCGAATATATTAAAGGGAGTGTCTAAACAAGGAGACCATTTGATTGCTCATTCATAACATCCTGGTCTGCACTCTAGTACAGTTTGGTATCGCGGTTAAGCGCCGACAAGCCATCCCACATTACAATATATGTATATATATATATATATATATATATATAGGCTAAAAGTTCAAGAACGTGGGACCCCCTCAGTTTTAGTATGCACGTGGACATCTAGTGGGAATAGTAACCTTTGGCAAGTGCAGCGAGCCACCTTGCGCACGAGGGTACTCTTTAGTTATGCTAATTCAGGGGCCCCATGTTCTGAACTACAGTGTGTGTGTGTGTGTATATATATATATATATATATATATATATATTTTACTGATGTGGAGCAAGTAGAGGTACTTTTATTTAAAAAGAGCAGAGCAGGACTGTAGAGTATTGCTCTGCTTTCTGGAAGCCCCACAAGCTGCTATTGGTGGTGGCAGGAGAGGGGGCATAGGAGATATAGAAAATATACAAGAGGTGTGCGCCAACAGATCGTGGAGACCCACCTGAGGTGCTGGAACAGGGGGGATCAGGTAACATGATGCTTGCACCGTTGGTGCAAGTGTCTTTCCATCTGTGCAGCCACCATGGTGCTGGTGAGCAGGTCCCTTGAAGTCCCGTCATGGTCTAGCAGGAAGAAAAAGGAAGCAGCGTTTGGACCGGAGGCACGGCATAGTAAAGAAGTTGGCTACCGATGAGGCGAGGTTAAGCCAGCCCAGCAGTGGACACTGAAGAGTGGAGCGCTCAGTGCAGTGCAGTGAAGTACTCTTTGTCCCCGTGTGAGGAGCCATAGACAGCTCCAATTGTGGCTGCAGCTGTCAATGTAGAAACGGAGGCAGAGCTGTCTCCGTCTCCCCCAAAAAAAAATTGCCGTCAGGGGGGTTTCTATCACACGGCGGGTACTCACCGCCGCGGATCCCGGGATCCGTCCTCTGCCGGTGTGGCTGTCTGCGGCGCTCTGTGGCCGCACGGGGATGCGCCTGGGTCGGCGACCGGAGTGAATGCTTCCTGAGGCTGGAGGCAGGACCTAGTGGCCTGCAGCTTCCCGGCGTGTCTGCAGTGCTGGGAGCGGCCATGTTGGAGTCCAAGGGCAGCACCAATAAAGCATGATGGATGAGTGTCAGCCAATCCTGTTTTCCTGCTGCCTATAAATCGGCTGGGATTATTGCCTTCTGTGCCAGTGCTTTGTTGTGGTTACTCTGTGCCTTAGCTCTGTGCTCCCGCAGTTTGTTCTGTGTGTCTCTTGTTAATTGGTCCCGTCAGGCTCTCCGAGTTCTCAGCCGACTCTTGCTTCACAACGCTCGCCAGCTCTCCAGTGCGCGGTCACGGTCAACCGCTCTCCCACCGGTGCCTTAGGATTCTGCAGGATTCTCGCGGTGGTCTGCCAGCTTCAGCCTGTGCACTTCATTCATGTCTTCGCATCATCCAGCAACCAGTCTTCACAGTTCTTCATTCACGTCTTCGCATCATCCAGCAACCAGTCTTCACAATTTTTCATTCATGTCTTCGCATCATCCAGCAAACCAGTCTTCACAGTTCTTCATTCATGTCTTTGCATCATCCTGCAACCAGTCTTCACAGTTCTTCATTTACATCTTTGCATCATCCTGCAACTAGTCTTCACTGTTCTTCATTCACGTCCTCGCATCATCCAGCAACCAGTCTTCACAGTTCCACATTCACGTTTTCACATCATCCGGCTAACAATCTTAACAGTTCTTCAGCCTCGCCTTCGCATCACTCAACAACTCAACGTCACAGTTCTTCAGTCACGTCTTTGTATAATCTAAAGCATATTCCTCACAGTTCTTCAATCTTGGCCTCATATCATTCAGTGACTTCATTCTCTGCAGTTTCCCAATCCTGAACTAATTAGTCTCAGTCTTCCTACAGTCTCATTCTGATCTGTTATCCTTAATAAATATTTGAAAAGGAATTATCTTTGTCCTCCTTCGGTTGGTCAGAGTCCAACGGATCTACAAAAACAGCCTGTTCTGACAGTTTCTGATTACTCAGAAACCCCCCGTGTGTGCGCCTAAATTGTTGGCAGCGAATGCAAGGGGGGGGGAGGGGTTGTCAGTTGTCAGGGTGCTGTTGTGGTGTTGGACGTGAATCATACTTACCTTCTCTACAAATCTGATACAGGTGTCCGGTGATGGGGCCGGGCTGGACTATTTACATCACTAAGCCCTCGTGGCAAAATGTAGCATATCTCGTGTATATGAATAGGGGCAGGACAAAAATTATGCAATTAGCATAGGATCGAGGCACTAGGCCCCGCCCAGTCTTCATGGACTGCAGATCGAGGTTTTATTCTACCCATCCTGCTCACTTCTTCTAGAAAGAGGACGAGATGTGGAAGGGGTATCCAATCTTCTGGGAGCCCGGGGGACTACCCAAAAAATCATGAGTCTCCTGCAGGTAACGGGAGAATAGATAAGTATGAAGTAAATGTGTGTGTTGGGAAGGGGAGTGAGCAGGGAGAGGGTAGTGTGTGACTGGGTACAGCTGTGATGTTGGGCGTAAATGAGAGGAGTAAATGTCTGGCTGCTGCTGGGGTGTTAGTAGTGAATGTGGAGGTGGGTGTGCCTGGGTGCTGCTGGGGTGTTGGTTGTGAATGTGGATGTACCTGGGTGCTGCTGGGGTGTAAGTAGTGAATGTGGAGCTGGGTGTGTCTGTGTGCTGCTGGGGTGTTGGTTGTGAATGTGGAGGTGGGTGTACCTGGGTGCTGCTGGGGTGTTAGTAGTGAATGTGGAGGTGAGTGTGCCTGGGTGCTGCTGGGGTGTTAGTAGTGAATGTGGAGGTGGGTGTACCTGGGTGCTGCTGGGGTGTTAGTAGTGAATATGGAGGTGGGTGTACCTGGGTGCTGCTGGGGTGTTAGTAGTGAATGTGGAGGTGGGTGTACCTGGGTGCTGCTGGGGTGTAAGTAGTGAATGTGGAGGTGGGTGTACCTGGGTGCTGCTGGGGTGTTAATAGTGTATGTGGGGGTGGGTGTGCCTGGGTGCTGCTGGGGTGTAAGTAGTGAATGTGGAGGTGGGTGTACCTGGGTGTTGCTGGGGTGTTAGTAGTGAATGTGGAGGTGGGTGTACCTGCGTGCTGCTGGGGTATTAGTAGTGAATGTGGAGGTGGGTGCACCTGGGTGCTGCTGGGGTGTTAGTAGTGAATGTTGAGGTGGGGGTACCTGGGTGCTGCTGGGGTGTAAGTAGTGAATGTGGAGGTGGGTGTGCCTGGGTGCTGCTGGGGTGTAAGTAGTGAATGTGGAGGTGGGTGTACCTGGGTGTTGCTGGGGTGTTAGTAGTGGATGTGGAGGTGGGTGTGCCTGGGTGTTGCTGGGGTGTTAGTAGTGAATGTGGAGGTGGGTGTACCTGGGTGTTGATGGGGTGTTAGTAGTGGATGTGGAGGTGGGTGTGCCTGGGTGGTGCTGGGGTGTTGGTTGTGAATGTGGAGGTGGGTGTACCTGGGTGCTGCTGGGGTGTAAGTAGTGAATGTGGAGGTGGGTGTGTCTGTGTGCTGCTGGGGTGTTGGTTGTGAATGTGGAGGTGGGTGTACCTGGGTGCTGCTGGGGTGTTAGTAGTGAATGTGGAGGTGAGTGTGCCTGGGTGCTGCTGGGGTGTTAGTGGTGAATGTGGAGGTGGGTGTACCTGGGTGCTGCTGGGGTGTAAGTAGTGAATGTGGAGGTGGGTGTACCTGGGTGCTGCTGGGGTGTTGGTTGTGAATGTGGAGGTGGGTGTACCTGGGTGCTGCTGGGGTATTAGTAGTGAATGTGGAGGTGGGTGTACCTGGGTGCTGCTGGGGTGTTAGTAGTGAATGTGGAGGTGAGTGTGCCTGGGTTCTGCTGGGGTGTTAGTAGTGAATGTGGAGGTAGGTGTACCTGGGTGCTGCTGGGGTGTAAGTAGTGAATGTGGAGGTGGGTGTACCTGGGTGCTGCTGGGGTGTAAGTAGTGAATGTGGAGGTAGGTGTACCTGGGTGCTGCTGGGGTGTTGATTGTGAATGTGGAGGTGGGTGTATCTGGGTGCTGCTGGGGTATTAGTAGTGAATGTGGAGGTGGGTGTACCTGGGTGCTGCTGGGGTATTAGTAGTGAATGTGGAGGTGGGTGTACCTGGGTGCTGCTGGGGTGTTAGTAGTGAATATGGAGGTGGGTGTACCTGGGTGCTGCTGGGGTGTAAGTAGTGAATGTGGAGGTGGGTGTACCTGGGTGCTGCTGGGGTGTTGGTTGTGAATGTGGAGGTGGGTGTACCTGGGTGCTGCTGGGGTATTAGTAGTGAATGTGGAGGTGGGTGTACCTGGGTGCTGCTGGGGTGTTAGTAGTGAATATGGAGGTGGGTGTACCTGGGTGCTGCTGGGGTGTTAGTAGTGAATGTGGAGGTAGGTGTACCTGGGTGCTGCTGGGGTGTAAGTAGTGAATGTGGAGGTGGGTGTGCCTGGGTGCTGCTGGGGTGTAAGTAGTGAATGTGGAGGTGGGTGTACCTGGGTGCTGCTGGGGTGTTGGTTGTGAATGTGGAGGTGGGTGTACCTGGGTGCTGCTGGGGTATTAGTAGTGAATGTGGAGGTGGGTGTACCTGGGTGCTGCTGGGGTGTTAGTAGTGAATGTGGAGGTGAGTGTGCCTGGGTGCTGCTGGGGTGTTAGTAGTGAATGTGGAGGTGGGTGTACCTGGGTGCTGCTGGGGTGTAAGTAGTGAATGTGGAGGTGGGTGTACCTGGGTGCTGCTGGGGTGTAAGTAGTGAATGTGGAGGTAGGTGTACCTGGGTGCTGCTGGGGTGTTGATTGTGAATGTGGAGGTGGGTGTACCTGGGTGCTGCTGGGGTGTTGGTTGTGAATGTGGAGGTGGGTGTACCTGGGTGCTGCTGGGGTATTAGTAGTGAATGTGGAGGTGGGTGTACCTGGGTGCTGCTGGGGTGTTAGTAGTGAATGTGGAGGTGAGTGTGCCTGGGTGCTGCTGGGGTGTTAGTAGTGAATGTGGAGGTGGGTGTACCTAGGTGCTGCTGGGGTGTAAGTAGTGAATGTGGAGGTGGGTGTACCTGGGTGCTGCTGGGGTGTAAGTAGTGAATGTGGAGGTAGGTGTACCTGGGTGCTGCTGGGGTGTTGATTGTGAATGTGGAGGTGGGTGTATCTGGGTGCTGCTGGGGTATTAGTAGTGAATGTTGAGGTGGGTGTACCTGGGTGCTGCTGGGGTATTAGTAGTGAATGTGGAGGTGGGTGTACCTGGGTGCTGCTGGGGTGTTAGTAGTGAATATGGAGGTGGGTGTACCTGGGTGCTGCTGGGGTGTAAGTAGTGAATGTGGAGGTGGGTGTACCTGGGTGCTGCTGGGGTGTTGGTTGTGAATGTGGAGGTGGGTGTACCTGGGTGCTGCTGGGGTATTAGTAGTGAATGTGGAGGTGGGTGTACCTGGGTGCTGTTGGGGTGTTAGTAGTGAATATGGAGGTGGGTGTACCTGGGTGCTGCTGGGGCGTTAGTAGTGAATGTGGAGGTAGGTGTACCTGGGTGCTGCTGGGGTGTAAGTAGTGAATGTGGAGGTGGGTGTGCCTGGGTGCTGCTGGGGTGTAAGTAGTGAATGTGGAGGTGGGTGTACCTGGGTGCTGCTGGGGTGTTGGTTGTGAATGTGGAGGTGGGTGTACCTGGGTGCTGCTGGGGTATTAGTAGTGAATGTGGAGGTGGGTGTACCTGGGTGCTGCTGGGGTGTTAGTAGTGAATGTGGAGGTGAGTGTGCCTGGGTGCTGCTGGGGTGTTAGTAGTGAATGTGGAGGTGGGTGTACCTGGGTGCTGCTGGGGTGTTGGTTGTGAATGTGGAGGTGGGTGTACCTGGGTGCTGCTGGGGTATTAGTAGTGAATGTGGAGGTGGGTGTACCTGGGTGCTGCTGGGGTGTTAGTAGTGAATGTGGAGGTGAGTGTGCCTGGGTTCTGCTGGGGTGTTAGTAGTGAATGTGGAGGTAGGTGTACCTGGGTGCTGCTGGTGTGTAAGTAGTGAATGTGGAGGTGGGTGTACCTGGGTGCTGCTGGGGTATTAGTAGTGAATGTGGAGGTGGGTGTACCTGGGTGCTGCTGGGGTGTTAGTAGTGAATGTGGAGGTGGGTGTACCTGGGTGCTGCTGGGGTGTTAGTAGTGAATGTGGAGGTGGGTGTACCTGGGTGCTGCTGGGGTGTTAGTAGTGAATGTGGAGGTGGGTGTACCTGGGTGCTGCTGGGGTGTTAGTAGTGAATGTGGAGGTGGGTGTACCTGGGTGCTGCTGGGGTATTAGTAGTGAATGTGGAGGTGGGTGTACCTGGGTGCTGCTGGGGTGTAAGTAGTGAATGTGGAGGTGGGTGTGCCTGGGTGCTGCTGGGGTGTAAGTAGTGAATGTGGAGGTGGGTGTACCTGGGTGCTGCTGGGGTGTTGGTTGTGAATGTGGTTTGGGGGATTGTGTATATGAGTGCTGCTGGGATTGGGGTGTTGATAGTGAATGTGAGTGGAGGTGGCACCAACAGCTATCTCAGCTCCGGGCTCCTAGTATGCCCCTGCCTAGTGCCTTACCCTAACCCTCTCGTTTCACAACCTAACCCTAATGTCAGACACATATAGAGCTGCCCGATACGCCTTCATATATTTACTAAAGTGTGGGTATATAGAAGTGGAGATGTTGCCCATAGTACATATCATACTTAATACAAAATAATTTTAATATTTATTCACTAACACTTTTATTTTACTTTCATCACATTATTCTTGTCACGTTTTTCTTTTCATTTATTCTTTAATACTTTGCTTTACTCAGCCCGAAATAAGGCTGAATTAGAAAATAATATACTCTAGCCCTACAGGCTCTTAGATAAGGGAGGTATGTTTATACTTAATTTTAATGAATGAAATAAATTGTATTTTAAACAATAAATTGAGGGGATGGAGTGCACCCACTAAAATCCAATTCTTTCCTCTTTTCCTAAACTCCCAAATATCATACTTGTCTACTCTCACGGAAGCTGTGGGAGGCTCCCGTTTTTGGGGGTAGCCCCCCGCACCCCCGGAAGAGTAGGCAGGTCTCCCGTATCCTGCTCGCACCCTAGTGATGCAGGCAGGATGGAGACATACTCTCCTGTATTCGCGGGTCCGTGGGGAGGGGTTTAAATGACGCAAATTGCTTCATTTTAGCCCAGCCCCCTTCCTGCAGTCCCGCGAATCGCGGCATTTTCCCGATGTGGGGGGGGGGGGGGGGCTTGATGATGTCACAGCCCGCCCTCGAAATCTCCTGCATCGTCTCCTCTCCGGGCTTCTCCTGGAGAGGAGAATTAGAAAGGAGGTAAGTATGGTACATATTTACTAAACACGCACTTTAGTAAACATAACCATCAGATTCAGGCCCAATATGTTCAGCTGCTCCTGACATCCTACTTGTCATTACTAGCTCAGCCTCCTCACCCTGTACAATTGCTGTAGATGATAAACCAACACAAGAAAAGTAAGTATTACAATAGATGCACTATAATCCATAATATATGGATTATAGTATAAAAGGTTAAGAGGCCTATTTATTAACATTATTTAAAAATAATAATAAGGAAAAAGGGTGTTTTCACACCGTTTTCACATTATTTTAGTATCACCCCAATGTATTAAAGGGTATTTGGAGCAGTTTTCATGAAAAACTGCTCCAAATCCTTTGTCATTTTTTTAATAACCCCTACTGCATTCCCCACACTTATAATGGGAAATGCACTGTGGCCGAATTTACAAAAAACAAACAAATGTAATTAAACACCGCAGTGTGCCCTGTGATATTAACGTCAGCTCAGGCTGGCAATATCGCAGGGCAGCACTATTTTAGATTTCATCATGTTTTGTTTTATATCAATAGGTATTTTTAATACATAGCAATAAAGATTTAGCGGCCGATTTATCATGGATAGGATGCGGATGTGGTGTGATAAAATCGCCCGAATCCGCACTGCGATAATTGATTACATCGCACGGATGTATCAATTATCGCATGCAGGGACAGAGCAATGACAATCCGCAGCATCATCGGGGTATTTTTCGGGAAAAATACCCCAATGTCCTGCTGCGCATGCATTGCCACTGCCGACATCGCCGCCGCAGGGTTGACCGCCCATTGCGACTACCCTCCCCCTCCATGCCCCCCTCCGGTAAATATACTTACCAGTACATGGAGCTGGTAAGTATATCATACCTATTGATATAAAACAAAACATGATGAAATCTAAAATAGAAATTTGGATTAAAGATAGAAATGCTATATGTGAATAACATAAAAACAATAACCAATGGCTGTCATCTTTGATTTCTTTAAGGTCTACGTTATATTAGCTTTCTCCAATCTGTATCTTTAAAGTCAATTTGCATAAATTATATCTGTGATAAATAGCCCTACATACACTGATTCTTACTAATCCTGTGCACATGAATATAAGGTCTTGTTGCCAGTGTCGCCGTAGTCAATTTAAAACGTGTTTTTATTACATGGGATATTTGTTTTCAACCTCAAAAGGATTCTCAATTAATCACATAAGTATACGTAATAGCCCAATACAGTATCTCTAACAGATTTAAATATATTATGTGCTGTATTGTTATGTGTCTAGAAAATATACGTGATGAAATATTATATTATACAGTACGTATGGGTCCTACCACTATCTTGAGTTTCCATACTGGATCATTTATGTAACCTGATTTTCAATGACAGGTAAGTAGGCACGACATCAGTATCTCACATATTTGCTATGACTCATCATCTATGATTGTCATAAGGGCTATATTTCATACAACTAGGTGAACAAGCCAAATTATACAGTATTGTAGACACCGGTGGACCCTAAGTTGTCTGAATAATATCTATCGGCTCTTAGACCCATATATCCAACATGCCCATAGAGTAATATTACTTTCTCAATGTGGGAATAATGATTATAACGGATTATTTTTATTGCCTGCTCTCATACACAATATTGCAATCACATCAATTACTCTGTGTTTAAGTTTCATCAGCACATAAATATATGTATAGTTATTTTATAGATTTCTATCTTATTTTTAGGGTGTAATGATCCTTCAGTGTGTAATGGCCTCTGTGTTAACACCTTTGTGGCTATGACATAGCTAGATATCTCCTGCAACAGCCAGTTATAATGATATATAAACTATATAGGATTATCTGCTTATATGTGAAGCAGTAGCTGTGTGGAGATGTGTCCTGTTTTACAGGACACATTCCAGCTGCGGCAGCCAGGGAATCTGTGTCCCCTGCGGGACAACATATCTCACAGCGCTGGGACAGCTTGTCTGTCACTAGCGCCTGTCAGTGTGCAGGAGCGGCGGCTGTCCGGTGCGGGGATTACACTTTTCCCTGCACCGGACCGGAGGCTGCGGAGGCGTTTAAATGTTGGCGCCCTCCGGGAGCCAATCGCGGCTCCCGAAGCGGCGGCCAATCAGAGACGGGCGCGGCGAGCCAATCGGCGCTCGCCGCGTCACAGGCCCCGCCCCCGGCGTCTGATGTCAGACGCCGGGCGGGAGCTGAACAAAAGAAGAAGCGCGCGGAAGAGCGCAGAAGAAGTTGCCGGGACCTGGAGAAGGGAGTCGGCGCGCCGGAGCGCAGAAGAGAGTCCGGCGCGGAGGAGAAGACGACGGCCGTTTGAAGAGGAGCTCCGGTGGCCGCTGGAGAGGCCAGAAGACGTCGGCCTGCAGGAGGAAGATGTCCAGCGGCGGCTGGACGCTGAGGAGCGGAGGCGGCGCCGCTGGCCAGGACGGGTCAGCGGCAGAAGAGGGTGCCGGAGACCCCCGGATCAGGTGAGGCCTCAGTGAGGCTACTCTCACCCCCTCCCCTTTTCCTCCCTAGACCATCAGGGACGGGCATTAGGCCCGGGGGCACAGTACAGGCACTAGGCCTGTGGCGCAGATAGGAGTTTGGGGGTCACCATTAGATTTGGTGGTTTGGGCACTAGGCCCAAGACACCTAAACGGCGCAGTAGGCGGGCATTAGGCCCGAGCAGCAATCCAGGCAATAGGCCTGTGGGGGCATTAGAGGGCATTAGGCCCTAGTCCAGTTGGCAGCCACTAGGAACATAAGGTGACCCTGGGCAGGGCCGGCTCCAGGCCTACTAGCACCCTGAGCGAGAAAATGTAAAAGCGCCCCCCCCCCATGCGCGCGCCAAAGGCGCGCGCGCATTCCCGGAAAAGTGGGCGTGGCCTCTGTAAAAGTGGGCGTGGCCTCGTAACTTCATATCATCAAACTATAAATATATTTTCACACAATTAGCAGCCTTACACATAGCCACATTAGTGTTCCTTACACACAATGTCTCCAGCATAGTGCCAGATACACATAATGTGCAGTGCCAGATAGACATGACATGCCCCCCAGCAGTGCCAGTGTCAAAGTCAGAAAAATATCATGCTGCACGTTGCCATATATTCACCTCATGCGCTCGCCCGCTGCACATGCACTTTCTCTGGCGTGCGTGCACATATTCGCAGTTGCGTGACGGCGCCCCTACGGGCGTGCGCTTGAACGCATGGTATGTGCATTTACGGTAGAGTTTGTGTGCGTCTAGCGAGCGACACAATCGCTACTTAATAAATCCATATAGCAGGTTTAATAGATAATGTTCCCCTTAATAGTAACAGTAAGTTTGGTTAGTGTAGTTGGTCCCTGGACAAAGGAATTCCTCTTTTTGTTGTACGAAGGGCCAGACAGGGTTTGAGCAGATGTGTTTGGTACCTAACCGAAGAGTATTTTAATAGCAACAATCCGGTGTTGGTTAGGTAAAGATTAATCGCTCCTGCATATAGTTATGGCCATTAGTAGTTTCTGGACATTTCTTATATTTGCAGTTCATTATCCATGCGGCGGGAATCTGGCGATTCCCTCCCACCTGAGCTGTTTGTAATAGTCACAGCCCACCTGTTCAAACTAACCTATGACCTTTTGTTATGATGCGAGGAGACATTCCTGTGTCCAATGAACAATGAGATTATAGGTCCCTTTGTAGTATACTGTATGCAGTGTATATAAGATCAGCCAGCCTGGACAGCTCACTCTCTCACTCCACAAACGGTTTTCATATTGACTAACTTGGAGCTGGTACCAGGAATAGCGCAGCGATCGTTCCCAGTGTGTGTGTAAGTAATTCTCTGTAAATCAACTTGTTCTCTGTTTGTATTGGCCATTCTCTCTCTCTCTGTTATAGTATAAGATTGTGACGCTATTGTATATTCCTGTCTAGATATTCTGTTAGAATTATATGTTAGCTTGTAGTGTATGACTTGTAAACTGTTTACCCCTTTTCGATATAATTAAAAGCTTGTTAGTAAAGGTGTTGGAACCTTAGCACGGTATTGTGTGTTCATTACATTGCAGAGGGTAATAGGAGCGTCTCGATCGCTCAAACAGCTTTAGGATTAACAAGGTTAAGCAGCGTTATATCGCTGCAGTATTTCAGTACAAGGTTTACAGCAAAAGAGTATCCTTTCTGTGTGTTACATTCAAGGTTTACTGATTGTCATCCTGTGAGCGTCTGCGCCGTTCGTGATCTCCTCGTGGTCTCGAGCGTCCGCTATGCTGGTAGCGTAGCATTACGGTAGTCGCCCGCCTATAGCGTGCTCGACACCACGCATTAAGCTGTGAGCGAGCGTATCGCATGTGCGTCTCGATCACGGCTGAGCGTATGCTACGCTAAGTGCGTACCCTTACTGTACCCCATACGCCAATTGCGTACTGAGTCTCTTACCCATATATAGTGAAGGTTATAAGGTAATCAAATCAGCATTATCAATTGGCGGCTCGTCCGTCCTCCACATATCCGCACTAGCGAACACAGACTTTATCTGTCAGCAAGGGCGGGAAGGCAGTATCCCTTCGTATCGGGATACAGTAGTGCTGGCTAGATAAGCGTCTGTTTCGCTACGTTGAAGGAGTGCTGGTGGAATCCGGAACCGGAGGTAAGAACAATACGCTATTGTCTTTTTAAAACTGTTTTATTTCTGTTTTGCGTACGCACGCACGCATACATCTGCATTTCTTTTCATTTGTGTATTTTCACATCACTCTCCTGGTTGCCATTTCATAATTGATAACGTGCTGAGAAAGATTTGTTGCTATTGGTAGTTAAAAGTAATATTAATACGTTAAGGAGTAATTTGTAAAACACGCGCACGGCTTGCCTAAGATACAAGGAAGTTCGGTGTGGTGTTCGGTAGATGATTACAGTTAAAAAATCATCTACATTGATATAAACGTGTTAATTGTATTCCTGTGGACATATCTGGCTGGCGTACACGTGTCTCTAACAAAAGGGTGAGACTAGCGTACGCGACGCAAGGGCCGACGCACGGAGCGTATATTACGCAACGGAGCGTCTGGGTACGCCCACATAATACAAATCACACGATAGTATTATTTTAAATAGGCGAAAAGGAGGCAACGCGATAATAGCGCAAATCGATCTTAGTGTCCAAAATTTTAAGCTAATAGATCCTTCTCTAATTTGCAACTCATCTGGACTAGACTGTGTTACTGAATGAAAGGGATTTCTGCGCAGAAACAAAAGTAAAGTGTACATGAGGTGAAAGTGTGTGTATACATATATAAGTATTCTCTTTTTGATTGGAACGTAGAAGTCGAGTTCTCGTGAGGACATTCACTTAAGTGACGGCGTGGTGGCTTGGGAGGCATCCCTTGTTAAACATATACAGGAGCATTAGAGTATAGCAGAGTAAAAGTCTACTGTAGACACAGACCAGGAGGTCACGGACCAGGAGGTCCAGAGGGACAGACCAGGAGGTCTAGGTACAGCAGACTAGGAAGTCCGCTATAGATAGAGAAAAGAGGCACAACCCAGGGGGTTGGTGCAATACCCATATAGGCCATTAAGCTCCGGCTGAAGGAATTCGCAGCAGCAATTTTCGATTCCACTGGTCGTTCCGCACATAAGATTAGTTGCTTATGTGCAGTACGATTGTACCGCACGTAATTGTGTGCATTAGTTAGTAACTTGACCCAGTACCGTTTGCGTACGCTAGAGGGGTCATAAACGCTATTTGTACATTCTAACGTGATTTGTGAATTTTTTTTATTTTAAGGGAGGTTCGCTGGTCACTCGGGAATTCTCTAACAACCGATACTTGCTGGGGACGGGTAACCTACTCCCACACGCCCCAGAAATAAAGGTTTATAGGGGCCCTAGGTTGGGTACAGCAGCTCTGAGTCAGTGATTGCAGTATTGGCCAACGTGGGCGAGAGTTTGTGAAGGTACTGTGTAAAGTTTCACCGTCGGCCTACCGGACATCTTGGTTTTTGTAAGCGTTCGCTGAAGACCCTGATTTGAAGGTCAGAGGTAGTGAAAGCAACACCTGCAAGGATGGGGGCCAGTTGTTCAGGTAGGGGGCGATCAACCATGGTGCCGGTTGATGTCGTAAACCGGCCAATAGAGTCGGCAAGGATAACGTGTGATACAGACCGGGAAGTCCGAAATGGATCACACACAAAGGTATTGTGCAATGAATGGGAAAGAATGACTGTGCATGACGGGGAAAAGTTCCCACGGGTAGGCAGTTTTAGCCCAGATGTGTTACAAAATCTAAGGAGAAGGATATGTCTCATTAAATCTGCAAAGAGACGGATCAAGCATTATGACTATTTACAGTTATGGCAACAGGAGGGTGAAATACAGAGAGGATTGGCTCAGGCGGCGGGATCTAACCCTATCAAGAAACTGATAGCCACGGCCCCGCCACCACCTTACATATCAGGAGAGGATTGGCTCAAGCGGGTGGATCTAACCCTATCAGAAAACTGATAGCCACCGCGCCACCACCACCATACATAACGGGAGAGCAGGTGGTTACAGAGAATGGCACACTGGTGAATGATAAAAATGCACTTAGCAACTGTATTATAGATGATAAGTATAATTGTAATTAATGTAACAATGATAATTGTAATACTGTTAAATGTACAACTATTAACCCATGCAAGTTGCACCCCATGCTAAACTTCCCTCAGGATCACCAGCAAGAAAGTGAGCCCAGCACGATGTCGGCACCTTTTCCAGCAGCCATCATACAAGACATCCAGTTGGACGCGACCAAATCAGTAAAGGCAGTAATCAAACCCCCTAACGGAGGGTCAGGTCAGGTCGTGTCCACAGGTACGTACGGTGTTATATATCACGCACAAACAAATGTACCTCATATTGTAGAACCAACGCAAGATGATGTAATTGAATTTAGTCCTGTCAGGGTGATCACAGTCCCCAATGGGAAGACTGACGCTCAGGGAATCATTCCTGCCAGGGACAGTGCAATGCGCCGTCCCTGGTCCCGGATGGAATTGAGAGCAATTATGTCTGAATTCCCTGATCCTAGGAAAGATCTAGATGCATGTCAGAGATTTATTAAAGAACTAGGAAACTCCACAGAACCCACCAACAAAGATTGGCGGACAGTGCTGAGGGCATGTTTGCCCTCCAGCGTTGACCCTGCGAAATTTATTGCTGATTGTAAATTAAACACAGAGGTACCTCGTACGGAGGAACACAATCAGGAATGTATTAAGCAGATCAACCGGCAGTTAGGAGTATATTTCCCAGCCATTGTCAAGTGGAACAAAATCCTCTCCATAAGACAGAGAGAAGGGGAAAGTACTTCTGATTACTTCAATCGAGCACTGCAAGTAATGGCTAGAGACACTGGGATCACGGACATCAAAACAAATGCACCGCATAGAGAGATAGCGGTTAAGGTATTAATGCATGGTTTAAAGGAAGTATTGAAAACAAGGGTACAGACCACCAACCCAAACTGGAGGAATATCTCGGTGGCTGCATTAAGAAAGTCCACTGTTGGGCATGAGCAAAACATCACCAGACACAGGGAGTCGCAGAGTGATAAGCTGATGGCTGTAAGTATACAGGCGCTGACCACAAGGCCACCTCAGTATAAGTCTCCGACCCCTGTGGGTAAGTCAAATGTGGTAACTTGTTATTACTGTCGTAAAGAGGGACATTTTGCACGAGACTGTAGATTGAAAAATAGACAAAAATCATATAAACCCCCTAGACAAAAAAAAAACATGAGCAAAGTCATGATACACGAAATTGTAATCAGGGATCACATAAGAAGAATCTTGACCTACAACTATAATATGCAATCAGGAAAGGTGATCATTAGGACTGATAGTAAGCCTGAGGTTACAGTTAATGAAACTGGGAAGTCAGTTCCTTGTAGACACAGAAACGGCCGGGTAAACGTTGTAAATTTATCTGTAAATGTTTCTTTCTCCCCATCTCTGACGTTCATCGGCAGAACTCAAACATCACATAGCTACTTGGTCTTTGCAGAAGTCTACCTAACCCCAGCGTGACCTACCGACATCGGCGTGTCCTGGCCAGGCGCAAATCGATGGGGTGTGGAGATACTGGTGGGGAGGGGACTTCACAAGGACACCAGTGGAAGTGTTGGTGTGACAGCCTGATGGTGAACGGAAGATCTGACAATGTTTTTTTTTGTTGTTTAATGCAAAATGTGATGAATTGTTCTCTCTCTCGTTTGTTTTTCTCTCTTCTCTTCTTTCTCATTTTTTAAAGATGGTATGTCACACATCAGTTGAACAAATGGTAATGCAAGATTTTTGCTCCTTACAGAGAGATCGCTGATTTGGAAGGAATATTGTATCACCGGAGTGTTCGTTTGGAAGACTGAGAGACAGCACCTTTGAGATGACAGCAGAGCAAGAAGAACAACAAGACTAGAGGACATAAGACATCGTAACATTTTTCTTTCCCCTCAAAGTATTTTTTGTACCCCCATTACAAATTTCTCTTTCTCCTCCTGTAAGATGGACTCGCCCCAAGAGACTGCAGTCCGTGTTTTCCTGTTGACCATGATGTTGACCAGAGCAGTCTGTTTCGGTGAGAGTACCAGTGAGGTCGAGAAAGGATCCAGAATGGTTTCTGATGACTGAGATGAAGGCGTAAATTTCCAATAGCAACACAATCACCAAGCAAAGGCGAGTACCAGAAAACGATCTAGCAGCCATGTTATTTATAGACATTGTGAAGGATTGTTAGCTAAAGAGAACTGCATTTGTAGGCATTGCGATAATATAGTTGAAGGTGGGTGCATCAAGAAATGTCAGTCCAGTTTTAATATCCATATGGACCGGCACCCATTGAGTGACTATCACTCCCTAGTGGGTAAAGTGTTAAATCAGACAGACTGTTGGGTATGCTCTCAAGTACCTCAAGGTCATAGCAAATCAGGACTAGTACCATTCCCTTTAACGGTAGGAGAGGTACTTGAGCTAAGTGGTGGGAGGCCGGTGGACAGGAGGCTTAATATCTCTAGTCCTCCTAGTTTGAAGCTCCACCAATATCATGTGGATAGGTCCTTAGTGTGCTTTAACATTTCCAATCCCCGAAAGCCGGGAAATTGGGAAGTGTCATGGAGTAATCAAACCATGACATTTTCACATAGAGCCGACAGAATGCCCATAGACACACAACTTATACGCCAGATAGCCGACCATAGGAAATTCTTTCGGTATAGGTACACCTTAGGAAGTAGGACCATGCGAGTTGGAGAAGTATCACCAGGATACTGTGCACAGATCGTACAAACTGATATGTGTACTAAACAGATGGAAGGATTAGGGTTAGGAGATTTCACATGGAAAATTTGTAACATGATAATGTCATACTCCGTCCCATATGTTCTCCCCGATGATGCATATTTCTTATGCGGGAGGAAGGCGTATAAATGGCTTGCCCCAAACTCAGAAGGGTTATGTTATATTGGAAAAGTACTGCCTGAAGTAATGACTGTATCCCATAACAAAATGAAAGATATTCACCGCAGTGCACAAGCTCCTTATACTCACACCCATTACGAGCACATCGTTAAACGGCACCTGATAGAGAGAACAGAGCATCCGGCCTCTGACCTGATCCATGAATCCACCGGGATTCAATTCCTAATCGCATTAGATATCACTCGTACCGCCAGAGAAGTGTTAAACTATAGATATATATCTGCGCTTGCAAATTTATTAGACAATATCACCGAAATGTATGACGACACATTCAGGTATACTGGAAGAGAGTTACAAGCCTACAAAACAGAACTGGTTCAGCATAGGATGGTTCTCAATAACCTCACGGCAGTAACAGGCGGGTATTGTGTTACCCTAGCGACTCAGTATGGAATAAAGTGCTGCACGTACATTACAAACAGCACTGAGGACCCGGTCGAGGTCATAGACCAAAAGATGGATGACATTTTGCAATTAAAATGGGAGTTCCGAAGGAGACATAATCTCACTCTCGCCGCTGTGGGCAATGAGCTGACCGGTTGGGTGTCATGGTTGAACCCACAAAATTGGTTTTCGGGCTTAGGAGAATGGGCCCAAGGTATTATCATGGATGTAGGGAAGTTTCTCTTGTGTATATTGGGAGTCGTCATATTTATTGGCCTGATATTTAGATGCGTTCGGATTTTAACAAAGTGTAAACGTAGTACCCGAGTGATGAGTCTAAGGAGTGAAGACACTGTAATTACAACGACTAATTTGATTTATGACCCAACGATAGAGACAATGTTGTGATGAAAATGTGATTCCACGGTCCGTTTCTTTCACCCGTTTCTCCTTTGTTTTCCTCCAAGGTACGAAGACATCCGCTTGGAAGAAGAATTTGACAACCTTTTACACAGACCACTGATGGACAATGCCATAGACCCCCAATATCCCTAGTGACTTTAACTTTTACGATAGCCCAATACTTTAAAGATTGTAAGTCTATGGACATTGAGAAAGCTTTCTGCACACCATTTATAGCAAAAGCATCGGGAGACTACAGTCAACATGTACATCGAGACAAGACACAAGACAAGACCTCAATCGGCAAATGTATATTAAACTCACATAGTTTATGACTGCATTTACCATAATTGCTTCTTATCTTCATTTCTACAACCTTCAGGTAATAACACACACATAGTCAATAGGGAACATAGGCACAGATATCAGCACTCACATACCCCCCCATTCATGTATCATCAACTAAAATGTGCTCCCCCATTTTGTTACAACCAAAAGCCGAAAAGAGCTCGATAAAGTTTGACAGCCCATCCACAGACCCTTGATACGGGATAAGAAGGAATTCAAATGTATACTTCGCAATACCTCGAAGCTTGATTTAAAACACGTACGGCACGATGATACATGACCCCTCAAACATGGACTCATACACACATGCCTCTACTATTTCACTAGGTCATACTTTTTTCCCACCTTCTTCTCTTCACCCTTACCCAATCATAGAAATGTATTACATATGACATATATTTTTTTCTCTTTTTGAACTGTTTTAGGAAGTGGCAGTTATTGATGACTGCCAAAGGGTGGACTGTCAAAGTCAGAAAAATATCATGCTGCACGTTGCCATATATTCACCTCATGCGCTCGCCCGCTGCACATGCACTTTCTCTGGCGTGCGTGCACATATTCGCAGTTGCGTGACGGCGCCCCTACGGGCGTGCGCTTGAACGCATGGTATGTGCATTTACGGTAGAGTTTGTGTGCGTCTAGCGAGCGACACAATCGCTACTTAATAAATCCATATAGCAGGTTTAATAGATAATGTTCCCCTTAATAGTAACAGTAAGTTTGGTTAGTGTAGTTGGTCCCTGGACAAAGGAATTCCTCTTTTTGTTGTACGAAGGGCCAGACAGGGTTTGAGCAGATGTGTTTGGTACCTAACCGAAGAGTATTTTAATAGCAACAATCCGGTGTTGGTTAGGTAAAGATTAATAGCTCCTGCATATAGTTATGGCCATTAGTAGTTTCTGGACATTTCTTATATTTGCAGTTCATTATCCATGCGGCGGGAATCCGGCGATTCCCTCCCACCTGAGCTGTTTGTAATAGTCACAGCCCACCTGTTCAAACTAACCTATGACCTTTTGTTATGATGCGAGGAGACATTCCTGTGTCCAATGAACAATGAGATTATAGGTCCCTTTGTAGTATACTGTATGCAGTGTATATAAGATCAGCCAGCCTGGACATCTCACTCTCTCACTCCACAAACGGTTTTCATATTGACTAACTTGGAGCTGGTACCAGGAATAGCGCAGCGATCGTTCCCAGTGTGTGTGTAAGTAATTCTCTGTAAATCAACTTGTTCTCTGTTTGTATTGGCCATTCTCTCTCTCTCTCTGTTATAGTATAAGATTGTGACGCTATTGTATATTCCTGTCTAGATATTCTGTTAGAATTATATGTTAGCTTGTAGTGTATGACTTGTAAACTGTTTACCCCTTTTCGATATAATTAAAAGCTTGTTAGTAAAGGTGTTGGAACCTTAGCACGGTATCGTGTGTTCATTACATTGCAGAGGGTAATAGGAGCGTCTCGATCGCTCAAACAGCTTTAGGATTAACAAGGTTAAGCAGCGTTATATCGCTGCAGTATTTCAGTACAAGGTTTACAGCATAAGAGTATCCTTTCTGTGTGTTACATTCAAGGTTTACCGATTGTCATCCTGTGAGCGTCTGCGCCGTTCGTGATCTCCTCGTGGTCTCGAGCGTCCGCTACGCTGGTAGCGTAGCATTACGGTAGTCGCCCGCCTATAGCGTGCTCGACACCACGCATTAAGCTGTGAGCGAGCGTATCGCATGTGCGTCTCGATCATGGCTGAGCGTATGCTACGCTAAGTGCGTACCCTTACTGTACCCCATACGCCAATTGCGTACTGAGTCTCTTACCCATATGTAGTGAAGGTTATAAGGTAATCAAATCAGCATTATCACCAGCTACACATGACATGCCCCGCAGCAGTGCCAGCTAGACATGACATGCCCCACATCAGTGCCAGCTAGACATGACATGCCCCGCAGCAGTGCCAGCTACACATGACATGCCCCCCAGCAGTGCCAGCTACACATGATAGTGTTCACTTTTTAGGGCATGGTGCTGATCACAGGGAGGGCACATTTTTAAGTTAGGAGGGCAAAATGATGTACATACTGCTTGTTGTTCCCATACCTATATGCCAAAGCATGGATAGTGCGCGCCGAAGGCGCGCAGCAAAAATTAAGGGGAGTTACTTCGTGGGGAAGGTACGTGGCCACATAATAGTGGCAATTTGCATTACACCACACAGTAGTGCAGCTAATACACACTGCACCAGGTAGAACCTCCTATACACTTTGCGCCAGGCACAGCACTGAGACACATTGCACCAGGGAGAGCACTGAGACATATTGCCTAGCCACAGACGCCTAGCGGGAACACTACATGACATGCCCCCCAGCAGTGCCAGCTACACGTGACATGCCCCCCAGCAGTGCCAGCTACACGTGACATGCTCCCCAGAGTGCCAGCTACACGTGACATGCCCCCGCCCCCCCAGCAGTACCAGCTACACGTGACATGCCCCCCAGCAGTGCCAGCTACATAAATGGCCACACAGTGCAAGATATGCACCCACAGTTCAGATACATAAATGCCCCCAAAGTGCCAGATACATAAATGCCCCCACAGTGCAGATATGTCCCCCACAGTGCCAGATACATAAATGCCCCCACAGTGCCAGATACATAAATGCCCCCACAGTGCCAGATACATAAATGCCCCACAGTGCCAGATACATAAGTGCCCCCACAGTGCCAGATACATAAGTGCCCACACAGTGCCAGATACATAAGTGCCCCCACAGTGCCAGATACATAAGTGCCCACACAGTGCCAGATACATAAATGCCCCCAGTGCCAGATGCATAAGTGCCCACACAGTGCCAGATACATTATTGCCCCCCACAGTGTCAGATACATTAATGCCCCCACAGTGCCAGATATGCCCCCGCAGTGCCAGATACATTAATGCCCACCACAGTGCCTGATACATTAATGCCCCCCACAGTGCCAGATACATTAATGCCCCCCACAGTGCCAGATACATTAATGCCCCCCACAGTGCCAGATACATTATTGCCCCGTGCCAGATATGCCCCCAGTGCCAGATACATTAATGCCCCCAGTGCCAGATATGCCCCCACAGTGCCAGATACAATAATGCCCCTAGTGCCAGATATGCCTCCACAGTGATAGATACATTAATGCCCCCAGTGCCAGATATGCCCCCACAGTGCCAGATACATTAATGCCCCCAGTGCCAGATATGCCCCCACAGTGATAGATACATTAATGCCCCCAGTGCCAGATATGCCCCCACAGTGCCAGATACATTAATGCCCCCAGTGCCAGGTATGCCTCCACAGTGATAGATACATTAATGCCCCCAGTGCCAGATATGCCCCCACAGTGCCAGATACATTAATGCCCCCAGTGCCAGATATGCCCCCACAGTGCCAGATACATTAATGCCCCCAGTGCCAGATATTCCCCCACAGTGCCAGATACATTAATACCCCCAGTGCCAGATATGCCCCCACAGTGATAGATACATTAATGCCCCCAGTGCCAGATGCATAAGTGCCCACACAGTGCCAGATACATTATTGCCCCCCACAGTGTCAGATACATTAATGCCCCCACAGTGCCAGATATGCCCCCGCAGTGCCAGATACATTAATGCCCCCCACAGTGCCTGATACATTAATGCCCCCCACAGTGCCAGATACATTAATGCCCCCACAGTGCCAGATACATTATTGCCCCGTGCCAGATATGCCCCCAGTGCCAGATACATTAATGCCCCCAGTGCCAGATATGCCCCCACAGTGCCAGATACAATAATGCCCCTAGTGCCAGATATGCCTCCACAGTGCCAGATACAATAATGCCCCTAGTGCCAGATATGCCTCCACAGTGATAGATACATTTATGCCCCCAGTGCCAGATATGCCCCCACAGTGCCAGATACATTAATGCCCCCAGTGCCAGATATGCCCCCACAGTGCCAGATACATTAATGCCCCCTCTGCCAGATATTCCCCCACAGTGCCAGATACATTAATACCCCCAGTGCCAGATATGCCCCCACAGTGATAGATACATTAATGCCCCCAGTGCCAGATATGCCCCCACAGTGCCAGATACCTTAATGCCCCCAGTGCCAGATATGCCCCCACAGTGAGAGATACCTTAATGCCCCCAGTGCCAGATATGCCCCCACAGTGCCAGATACATTAAATGCCCCCAGTGCCAGATATGCCCCCACAGTGACAGAAACATTAATGCCCCCACTGTGCCACATATGTCCCCTGAGTACCTGATGTGCCGGGCGCCGGCGATGAGGGAGGGGGAATGCAGCTGCAGGCAGGCGCGCTGTGCGGTGCCTGTGCCCTAGTGATCTGTGCGCGCTGTGCGGCGCCAGTGTCTTACATCAGACGCCGGCGCCGAACAGCGCGGCGCGCGCAGGGCTAGGACAGGGCCGGCTCCAGGCTCCAACATGTCGGCGCCAGCGTGCGGCGCCCTTTAAGAGTGGCGCCCTGCGCGGGCGCTCGACTCGAACATGCCTGGAGCCGGCCCTGACCCTGGGCACTAGGCCCAGGTCACCCAACGGGCAACAAGTTAGGCGGGCGTTAGGCCCGTGGGTGAAGTCAGGCCTCCGGCCTGTGTGCAGTCAGGGGGCGCTAGGCCCAGTGAATAAGTGACCCCCCCCGAGGTGAATAAAGGTGGCACTGGGCACTAGGCCCAGGCCACCCTGAGGTGTTTAGGTAGGCAGGTCCGCTCGGCCTGAGCCCCTGAGAAGAGAGTACGGGAGGTGGGTGAGCTGTGCGGCCCCCACTACCGGGTTTTCTGAGTCGGGTACTTAAAGGGACAGCACCGTGGGATCTTGTAATCCGATATTGTGATGTATGTTGTTACCGTGCAGGGCAAAGTGTCTGTTTGTTTTAAGTTTGTGCATAGTTGTGTTGCACCACCCACACGAGCTAGTTTGAGGGCTCTGTTTATGTAGCTAGTGTAGCGGACGCACACTAGGGTAGTTCTTGGCCCTGCACGGCTGTTTTCTCTTTACCTCCTTACAGGGACCTGTAAGTGGAGAAGATCGGAGTGCAAGACTTGTAATGGTGAGTAGCATCTGTGTACGTTTGTCCCTTGTCTGTCCCCGAGCGCCGGAATAGGGATTGCTCACGGACGTGAGAATCCCCTTCATCACACTACGCGCGAGAGTGCGAGTGTGTGAAACCTGGGTGACTGAGGCTTTGTGCCAGTGATGACCTTTCACCCAACCGGTGAAGGTCGCCAACACCCCTGGGGTATCCCCTTTTCCGGTGGAAGAAGGGTTGATACCCCCCTTAAGGTAGACTATTTTCTCCTCAGCTCGGTCGTCGGTCAGCTCCGAGAGGGAATCGCCGTGTCCGGATCCGACTGAAGATTGCCAGGTCCGTTGAAGGTTCCGGTACCTGAAGCTGAGAGAGAGCGGCGCCTGGTGAGTACCGAAACTACACCTGCACGGCAGCAGGCACCACCACACGCACCGCCGCCACCCTCTTACAGCTGTTCTAATTGTATAGTGTATCCGTGCTGCCTCTGATGCTTCGTACAATTTATCAAGGCTCCCCTATATAATATACAATCTGACGTTGTGATCAACAAGTGCTGTGGACTAGCTTAACAGCATGGATTTTACAAAGGTCTTATATATCTAGACATCACTTCGGGCACTGCGGCAATCATAGAGCGACAATTTAAAACAGTGATGCAGATGGGTTATATTTATATATCAATTGTAAGCAAAGTGACAATAATACATTTACTATAACATCTTATAGCAGCCATGGGAAACACCTATGAATGTTTCACAAGAGCCTTTATCAAGGAAAAACAAAGCCTCGGTGAAAAAGCCGTAGGTGTTTCCCATGGCATGCTGTCAGATTATACATATAAATGTATTATTGTCACTGATGTCGTTAAGAAAGATTATAGGGACTTAGGCCAGAAACTAAAAAAAAGGACATCTAAGGTAATTTTCACCGAAATATTGCCAGTGCCACGCGCTAGCTCAGGGAAACAAAGGGAGATTAGGGAGGTAAATGTGTGGCTCAGAGACTGGTGTAGGAAAGAGGGGTTTGTGTTCTTGGAACACTGGGCGGACTTCTCAGTCAGGCGCCATCTTTTTTCTTGTGACGGATTGCACCTGAATGAGGAAGGGGCTGCGGTTCTGAGGGGTAAGATGGTTAGTAGGTTGGAGGAGCTTTTAAACTAGGAGCCTGGGGGGAGGGTTTAGCTAGAAACTATGGGTCATGCAGCGAGTACAGTAGGGATGGTGGTAGTGAGATAAAAGAGGGTGGAGAATGGGGGGAGGGAAAGTGCAGCCGGTAAGGGTATTTACAAGGGTGTTAAGAAAGGTATTGCTAAAGCATTAAATAATAACAATTATGTGTCATCATTACAGCCTATAGAAAATGTTGTACAGGACTTAAGGGAAAATACTTATGTCAGGGCGGTGAATTTAGACAGGAACATTGGGTTGACCAAAGAGAAAAGTAAGGAGGGCAATACTAAGTACGGTGGAGTTGGAGAGGGAGCGAGAAGGACAGTCTGTATCAGTAACTCTAGGGATGCACTAGTTATCCAGGATGGGAGATCTTTAGGAAACCAAACAAATAAAGGAACCGATAAACTAAAATGTATGCTTGCAAACGCAAGAAGTCTAGCAGGTAAAATGGGGGAATTAGAATTGTTAGCATCAAAGGCTGAGTATGACATTATAGGTATTACGGAAACATGGTGGGACGACTCTCACGACTGGGTTGCTAACTTGGAGGGGTATTCTCTTTTCAGGAGGGACAGGGCTAACAAAAGAGGAGGAGGTGTATGTCTTTATGATAAACCATCACTTAAACAATACCTAAAGGAGGTTATCTATGAGGAGACTGGCAATAATGTGGAGTCACTATGGGTTGAAATCTCAAGTGGGGGAATTGAGGCAAAAAAACTAGACATAGTCACGTGCTACAAACAGCCAGATATTAGCATACATGAGGAAGAACAACTATTGCAGCAAATCAAAACGACTGCGGGATTGGGGGACATCCTTGTGATTGGAGATTTTAATTACCCGGATATAAACTGGAGTAATGATTCATGTGCTAAGGCGTGGGGCAGCAGGTTCTTAAATATGTTTAAGGATCACTACTTGTCTCAATTAGTCGAGGACCCAACTAGGGGTAAAACTACCCTGGATCTAGTAATTACTAATAATGTGGACATTATATCAAACACTAAAGTTGGGGAGACTTTGAGTAACAGTGATCACTATATGATCACATTCGACATCAGTTTTAGGAAACATAGCTACAGGGGTTCCACCAAAACTTTTAACTTTAGGAAGGCTAATTTCAGTATGCTTAGATGTGCACTTAACGACATAGAGTGGGAGGTTCTGTTTAATAACAAGAACACTTCGGAAATGTGGGATGTTTTAAAAGGGTTGCTGGATAGCAATATTCATAACTTTATTCCCATGGGCAGTAAACGCAGGAGTATTAAACTCAAACCGATGTGGCTTAACAAGAAGGTATAAGCAGAAATGGATAAAAAAAAGCGGGCTTTCAAAGCATTTAAATCTAATGGAAAGGAGGAGTCTTTCAAGTATTACAAGGAGTGTAATAAGAATTGCAAAAAAGCAATAATAGCAGCTAAAATGTAAAATGAAAAGCAAATCGATATAGAGAGTAAAACCAATCCTAAAATGTTTTTTTAAATACATAAATGGTAAAAGGTTAAAAAAGGAGACTATAGGTCCATTAAAAGATGAATTAGGAGAATTGATAAATGATGACGAAATAAAAGCGGAAATACTGAACAAATTCTTTTCATTAGTATTCACCAGTGAAGAACTGATGGTGGGAGTAGAGCATAACAATTGTGACAGTAATGATTCATGGTTAGATACTTGTTTAAGCGAAGAAGTAGTCCGGGAGAGACTAAGCAAAATTAAGATTAATAAATCACCTGGTCCTTATGGACTTCACCCGAGGGTTCTTATGGAGCTTAGTTCACAACTAGCACGACCCCTATACTTGATTTTTAATAGTTCAATTACATCAGGCATGGTACCGAAGGATTGGCGTATAGCTGAGGTAGTGCCATTATTTAAAAAGGGATCCAAAAATCTTCCGGGAAACTACAGACCAGTTAGTTTAACATCTATAGTGGGGAAAATATTGGAATGAATTCTAAGGGACGGCATACAGGAATATCTACAGTCCGCTAAGATTATTAGCAAGAACCAGCATGGGTTTGTGCGGGACAGGTCATGTCAGACTAACTTAATTAGCTTCTACGAGGAAGTGAGCAATAATCTTGATCAAGGAAAAGCAGTGGATGTGGTCTTCCTAGATTTTGCAAAAGCATTCGATACAGTTCCTCACAGGAGACTGATGATCAAATTAAAGGAGCTTGGCCTAGGAAAAACTATTTGCACATGGATAAGCAGCTGGTTGGATAGCAGGGTACAGCGAGTAGTGGTCAACGGGAAGTCCTCAACCTGGTCCCCAGTAGCCAGCGGAATACCACAAGGGTCCGTACTCGGACCACTACTGTTCAACATATTTATCAATGACCTAGAAATAGGCCTGGAAAGCACAGTGTCAATCTTTGCAGATGATACTAAACTGTGTAAGGTAATTAATTCAGAATTGGATGTGGAGTCCTTGCAGAATGATCTATCTAAACTTGAACTCTGGGCGTCTAAATAGAAAATGAGGTTCAATACAGACAAATGCAAGGTTATGCATTTTGGGACTAAAAACAAACTTGCATCCTACATATTAAATGGGGAACGCCTAGGGGAAACAGAGTTGGAAAAAGATTTGGGGGTACTCATTGATAATAGGATTAATAACCAGACACAATGTCAAAACGCAAGAAAAGAAAGCAAGTAAGGTGCTAGCGTTAAAAAAGGGGAATTGAGACAAGGGACTTGGATGTAATCATGCCGCTGTATAAGGCATTGGTACGTCCGCACCTAGAATATTGTGTTCAGTTTTGGGCACCATTGTATAAAAAATACATCAGTGAACTCAGGGCCGGTTCTGGGGCTCTGTGCGCCCCGGGCGGCAATAGGGGGCGTGGCTTCGTAAGGAGGCGTGGTCATTTACGCCCCCTGTACAGACTGAAATGATGTGCGGTGCGCGATGACGTCATCGCGCACCGCACAGCAAAGGTCCTCTCCACGAAGGGAAACTAGACGCGTAGCGTCTAGTTTCCCTTCACAGCGGCAGCGGGGGGGCAGCGGGGGGCACACAGCAGCAGCGGATCTTGCCCTGGTGCGGCGCCCTGCGCCCTCCGGAAGGCGGCGCCCCGGGCAAAAGTCCTGCTTGCCCGTGGCAAGATCCGCTACTGAGTGAACTCGAAAGTGTTCAAAGGCGAGGTACTAAATTGATTAAAGGCCTAGAAGGACTGGACTATAAGGAAAGACTTACTAGGTTGAATATGTATACACTAGAAAAGAGGCGCCTAAGAGGAGATATTATTAATATCTTCAAATATGTAAAGGGACATCACAAAGAGTTATCAGAGGAATTATTTATTAAAAGAACACAGTTTATGACACGTGGTCACTCGCTGCGACTGGAGGAGAGAAAGTTCCGAACGCAACGGAGGAAAGGGTTCTTCACTGTTAGGGCAATCAGGATGTGGAATTCCCTGCCAGGGAAGGTGGTAATGGCGGACTCTGTAATTGGATTTAAAAAAGGAATGGATACATTTCTGAATGAAAAAGCTATCCAAGGTTATAATACTTAAAATATCAACGTGGTTAATCCGGGGGTAACATGAGTTATAGTAGCTAACTAGTCATAAAACATTATTCAGCAAGTATGTAGAATCATCACAACTTAAAACAGGTTGAACACGATGGGCAATTTGCCTCTATTCAACCTCAAATACTTTGTTACTATGTATGTTACTATGTTATTTTGCTTGCCATGGAAGATCAACAGAGGGGGAGGGGTGGGTGGACGGGACGACGCAACCAGGGCAGTGTACCTACCAAAGGATTTTTTTATAATGTCCCGCCCCCAAATAGTCATTGTGCTCCAGCCTGTGTGTGTGATCCATAGTGCAGGACATAGCTGAAGTCCTGAACTCCAACAGGACTGACCCCCATTCGTACGTATGGGTAAATTTACTAAGATGGGAGTTCTATTTAAGATGGGATGTTGCCCATAGCAACCAATCAGATTCTAGATATTATCTTCTAGAAGGTGATAGATAAATAAGAAGTAGAATCTGATTGGTTGCTGCTGCAGTCCTGGGGGGCCCTGCATCTGCTGCTGGAGGACTTGCAGTTCACGGTGCAGGCCTCCCAGCTGAAGCGGAGTGTGCGGTGCAGGAAGTGGCAGATGGTGCTCTACCTCCCGGGGATCTTCCAGATGCACCTCCGCCAACTTCCTCCAAGAGCAGTGCCTGACTTACCGGCAGCTGGGCTGCGGCGGCGCTCTCCCCAACCTGACCACTAATGTAATGTTGTCAGGAAAGATGACTGGTATCGTCCTTTATGTGATCAGTCATCTCCTAAACACTGCTTCGCCTTACATTTTTTAGTACATTATGGCTTTGTCAGTTTAGTATGTTACCAGTTGTTATGTCAACATAATTTGATTGTTATAACATCTTTTATACACATCGTAATATAATTTCTTTGCCCTTTTTTATACAAAAAAACAAGTATGTTTGTTTTATTCTTTCAATATTTTTGTTGAAGGAGGAGTAGTTACACAGAAATCACATCTACCAAATCTTAATATTATTATCTCTGCTTGCAGCATGTAGATTTTACTTCCAGGAAAGTGATAACCTAAATGGGATGAGATAAGCATAATATTTATTTTGGCTTCTCAGTTTTTTAAAAATTATTATTTGATGTATATGTCTACTTTAATATGATGTACGCAAACCTAACTTAGAGGAACCACAGAAGCTTCTTGCATGTGATGTTTTGTCCAATAGAAATACATAGGGAAGTGTTTGTTCTATTTCATTTGATTTTATATTCTATTTTATAGGTAATTTATGGTAAACTTTGAAATGGATATCCTAAACTGAACCCAAAATCACTAGTCAAAATCGAACAACATTAAATTTTATTTTGAAATCGAAATAAATGTGTGATTTGATGAGTGAAAAATAATGATTTGATTCGATTTCAGCTGATTTAAATTGAGCTTAAAATAAAATTAAAAAAATCTAACATTAGTAAATATACCCCCTAATGTCCTACTCATATGATAATGAAAACTTGATGTATAGAAAAGATCAATCAATGGATTAATGAAACAAATACATTTTATTAAATTATAAAAGCACATGTCTGGGGTGTTCATTTCTTCACTCCTAGAAACTAATAGTATACAATGACATATAGCAGACTGTATTTAGGGTATTAAGGCCCATACACACTAAGGGGGACATTTGCTAAGCAGTGATAAGAGCGGAGAAGTGAGCCAGTGGAGAAGTTGCCCCATCAACCAATCAGCAGCTCCGTATAATTTTATAGTATACAAATTATAGATGTTACTTCAGTGCTGATTGGTTGCCATGGGCACTTCTCCACTGGCTCACTTCTCTACTCTTATCACTGCTTAGGATATGTCCCCCAATTACTTGAAACATTTGAAAGATGAACAATTTGGAAGATGATGTTTTTCCCTTGAACTTCCCGGAATCCTAACAAACAAAATTGAGTGTAGACACTGAGCGATTTTGCAAACAATCTCAAAGACAAAATATCTGCTGGCAATCGTTTGTGAAGCACCTTATTTACATTTATTTAAATTTTGGGGAGTAATTTCTAGGTGTGTGGGCAGAGCTTTAGGAGGGGATAAATGCCTAGCAGCAATTTTAGATCTTTGCATTTATGCTTAAAGTGTTGCACTTTGGACCTTTTGCCAACTACCTGTGATGGCTTCTACATTTAGCTCCCAATACCTCCCATATACATCGCTATACCTCCCAACACCCCCTATACCTCCCATATTCTCGGCTATACCCTACTAGACCCCCTATACCTCCATATACACCGCTATACCTCCCTAGACCCCTATACATCCATATACAATTCACAACTACAGCAAAGTACAGAACATTGACATACCTAGGGCCAAGAAGGGCCAAGAAGAAGATTTCAGATATGTGAAAAGTCTTTTCAAAAGAACACAAGAAATGCAAAAAGTCCCAATGTTCGGTAGCAGGAGCAGATGAAGTCCAAAACCAACACTATGGTACTCCAACCATACACCGGTCATCCTGGATCAAGAACTCACAATAGTGCAGAACATTTCCAGGAACACGTCTTTAAAAACTGCAATAAAAAGATCACTAATAAATAATAAGCAGGACCGCTATGCAGAGCCGAATGTACACTCATCCATGTGGAGTGAATGCCAGTCGAGGAACTGGGTTGGGAGACAGGTGTCGTAGGGGGCCGCACCGCAGAAAAATTTGTATGTGACTGGATCGCAGCAGGATTTGCCAATGGCGTAAATGACGTATGCATTGGGGAGTGTCTTGAGGGCAGTGGCGTGGGCTGCTGCATGGTGCATGATGGAAGGACAGTGGAGCTTGGTCATTTGGCCCTCTTGCGCACGTGTCAATGCACAATACGTTTGAATAGCCAAGGCTGGCCTGGCTTGAGGCTCTGCATCTCTGAGGCGTTGTGCATGCCAAAAATCATTCATTGGTCCAGGGGCTTCTGAAAAACTGCTGCATGTGATCCAAAAATTGTTCTGCATGTGGTGGTCTGGAACTGGAAGATTGCTCATGCTTCTTTGACAGCCTCTTCCTCTTGCTGGCTGGTTGAGGGGGCGGCGTCTCCAGCACAGTCTCTCCCAATTCCGTGTGCTCACTGGTGGGAGGGTCAGGATCCACGTCGGGTGAGACAAACTAAAATAAAAATAAAAAACAGTAGTTAGGTCCAAATAGCAAACTTAACATTTTCTATTCGAGTTCCCAGGAGGACTGTACAAGCAAAAGCAGTGAAAACAGTGGAGAAGTGTGCCACTGGAGAAGTTGACAATATAAATCACCACTGGCACACTTCTCAACTCTTGACACTGCTTCTCGCATCTAACCATGTGTGGAAAAAAAAATCAGAGTGTGACTGGATGCCTTGTCTGCGACGGCCTCAGGAGAGGCAGGCACCAGTGAGCACTCTGACCGCATTGTGCGCTCTTGATCCAGGGTGAAGAGGAGCAGGTCGTAATACCATAGCATTGGTTTGTAGACTCCATCTGCCCCGGCTCCTGAACGTTGAGACTTTGTAATTTTTTTAGTTCTTTTTAAAGACAGGCTGCAGATTTTGGATCTTCTTCTTGACCCATGGGATGTCGGCATCTGAGTTCAGTGCTTTGCTGTAGTCGACAAGTTGTTGGAGTGCCCGAACCTTCTTTTGCCTGTTGGAGTAATCCTTGGATTTTACTCTCCAGATCAGGGCTATTTCTAGCCAATTTGGCTTCCAGTGCAAGATTTCAAAATGCGCCCCCCCCCCATTGACATAAAAAATATATATGCGCCCCCCCATAGATAGAAAAAGCAAGCACGCGCCTAAGGCACGCGCGCTCCCAGCAAGGGTGTGTGGCCTCATTAAAATGGGCGTGGCCTCATCTGATCTCATCATCACGGCCACCACAGGAAAAAAAAAGTCTCAATTTTACACATTGCGGCAGGCACGTGTTCCCATTTTACACATTGCGGCAGGCACGTGTCCCCATTTTACACAGTACGGCAGGCAAGTGTCCCCATTTTACACAGTACGGCAGGCAAGTGTCCCCATTTTACACAGTACGGCAGGCAAGTGTCCCCATTTTACACAGTACGTCAGGCAAGAGTCCCCATTTTACACATTACAGCAGGCACGTGTTCCCATTTTATACAGTACGGCAGGCAAGAGTCCCCATTTTACACATTACGGCAGGCAAGAGTCCCCATTTTACACAGTACGGCAGACAAGTGTCCCCATTTTACACAGTACGGCAGGCAAGAGTCCCCATTTTACACAGTACGGCAGGCAAGAGTCCCCATTTTACACAGTATGCAGGCACGAGTTCCCATTTTACACACTGCGGCAGGCACATGTCCCCATTTTACACAGTACGGCAGGCAAGAGTCCCCATTTTACACAGTACGGCAGGCAATAGTCCCCATTTTACACAGTATTGCAGGCAAGTGTCCCCATTTTTACACAGTATTGCAGGCAAGTGTCCCCATTTTACACAGTATTGCAGGCAAGTGTCCCCATTTTACACAGTACGGTAGGCAAGTGTCAAGTGGGGGGAGAGGGAGGGGGGGGGGAGAGAGAGAATACTTACATACAGTATGAAGAGGCTCTTCCTGCGTCATTGCGCGGAACTCCGCCCCCCCGAACAGGAGTACTCGGGAAGGGGGGGGGAGGGGGAAAAGGACCTGCAAAGTGCCACGGCGGGCGCCCCGTGCGGTTGCACGGCTCGCCCGCCGCTAGAAACGGCACTGCTCCAGATGCACTCGCTTGCCTGGTACAAGTCAATGAATCCAGTCCAGAATTCCTTGTGGTGTTCCAGAATTCTGAAAAACAAATAATGAAATATAAAAATAAATACATAGAATAAACTTTTTTATTTCAGCCCTGTCCAATAAAAGTGTGGGGTGAGGGGGGCATATCTACATTTTGAAGGGCAAAATTTTATGCGCATTCTAACCTACAGCTACAATAGCGATACGGCACATCTGAAAGTTTGCACTCAAAAAAATGTAAATATGTCCTCATCACTGATTAGCACACCGCACCTATAGGGAACACTACATATGAATACATGTGTGTGTCTAATATAATTATAGATAGATAGATAGATAGATAGATAGATAGATAGATAGATAGATAGATAGATAGATAGATAGATAATCAACCCGCACTCCATGGTGGCCCAGTGGGTCATTGGTGGGCAGTGGCACACATATATAAGAGAATTATAACTAATGAGTCAGTGAGTGAGTGAGGGCTTTCACATTTATGTAGTTTATTAAACTCTACACACTGGAGGTGGAATCCAAATTTTGATCTGATTGTCAGTTTGGGCGTTATCGTTCACGCAACCCTCTGTTAATCCATTCAGGGGAGGTTTATTAAAATTCGAATTATGTCGTTTTCCTATTTCCCACCTGAAGAATACCTATGTTAAATTTCAGCTTCCTATCATATTGGGAAGTAAGAGAATTAGTAATGAGTCAGTGAGTGAGTGAGTGAGTGAGTGAGTGAGTGAGTGAGTGAGTGAGCGCTTTCGCATTTAAATAGATAGATATTCTAGTGCTGGAGAAACACACACAAGCATACTTCATAACATTTATCTGCATAGCTCAATTTACTATATAAAAAAAAAACAGCAGCACAGCCTTGGTTCCTTGAATCTCTAGTTGGGTACTATCTGCATGAAGCTTGAATGTTCTTCCACTGTTTGTGCAGGTTGCTTCCAAATACACTCATGGTCCAAAAACAGTGCTGCATAGTATGTGGGTGCTAAAGGACATAGGCATAGCTATCATAGGTGCAGGGGGTGTGGCTGCTACGGGGCCCGACCAATCCTCCCAGGACCCGCCTCACCCCTGCACCCAATAATGCTGCAACATGCCTGGCCTGCTTGCCAACCATGAACCATGTTGTGCACACCTCCACTCCCACCTTCAAAAACGGACTACCCTGGGCAGTCCCCTCCTGACAGCCAAGAGATGGACAACGCCGGACAGCACCCTCTAGACAGCACCTGGACGAGAGGAGTCTACGCCCCCCGAACTGCAGCAGCTGCTGCAACTGAGCTCTGTGAAGCCGCCGCCTACCTGCCCAAAGAAAAGTCGTCTGCACTGAGTTGGAAGTGAGCTTGTCTGGGAGGTATACCCACTTTTGCTATGGGCCCCCCACCGATATAGTTACGCCCCTGCTAAAGAGCAATATTGATATACGTGGCCTGCACTAATTGTATCCATGGTTACAGGGGCTGTTACATAAGATTGCTTATTTATGATATACTGTTTATGTCAAATGGCAGCAACAGAATGGTACAGAGTTTGCAACAGGAAATTTCAGGCAGGGGTCCGATTTCAAGTACCAGGAGCTGTTCAAGTAAGTTGTAGCACCAAATATAATTATTTTAATTAGGAAAGATCCTTTAAAGGTTAAATAATGTTGGCCTCACCGCTCTTGCTCTATGAGAGCATCTCAGATTACTGAAGAGGTCAGAGTTCTTCCCTTTTGTTGGAAAGCCCAGGCAGGACTGTTTAATCGTCATGGGATTTAGCAATAATGCTACATGCTGACAAGTTCTGTCACAGAACACAAAAAAGCAGTAAGAATCTGTGATCATTAAGTCCGCTATCTATGGGTGAAGCCACAGATCACCCACACATCCCCAGATCACCCGATCTTTACTGTTGTTAATAAATATTAAAATAAAAATCAAAGAAAATTTTTCAGATTTATTGAAATTTCAATATCTTTTTTTGATTTCTTGATATCCGAAAACTAATTATTTATTGTTAACGTTTAAGAGATTTTTGGACTGAAGCCTTTCCCAGCGATGAAAAGGTTAAGTAAAGGACTGCTCTTTCCATAAAGATAATAATGAAATCCCATTCTTTTGTGTTGGTGCAGATGATTTGGATAAGAGTCGGAAAGCGAGCGCTATGTTCAAATGTTCCAGATGGAATTCATTCAGACTGTGGAGAAAACAGAAAATGTTCTAATCTCAGCAGAGGATATGAAAGAGCACTTATATAATTAGAATACCTGGGATGATTAGTAGCAAATGGATATAAGGAAAAATACAAGAATGACAAGCCTGGGAGCTAGAAAATGAAAGATGAAACATATGCCAAAGACTATGAAAAACATACAGACGTATGGTATGGAGTCACCGTTGCGATGAATTGAAGAGAGTATTGACTGCATAGGAGAGGAAAGGGTTAAACATCTGGGGAGGGGTGGACCTAGCTGTAAGGAAAGTACAGCCTTTGAGGGGGAGGGCTTGATATATATAGGGAAGGTGAAGCCATTTTAAGTCTCTTGGTGACTCGGTTTGGTGAGTGCTGCAGTGCCAGCAAAAACTGTTGTTTCCCTTGTCTCTTGCTTGCACATTGTTTATTCAGAATCCGTGGCTGCTCTCCCCCCCTATCTATACCTCTCACCTGGTCTGCCTGCTGACATGGCTGCTAGGCCCCGGCGAGTGTTAAGGGCCCCGGCTCGTTTCAACAGCTCGGATGTCCGAGCGGGCCCTGAGGAGGCGGTGGGTGGCCTGAGGGACGGGGCTCCGTCCTCTAGGGCCTCTACACCCACGGCCGTAGGCAGCGGGGGCCGGGCGGGCTCGCCGCCGGGGGCCAGGAGCATTTCGGCAGGACGAGGGTGGCGTGGGGGACCGGTCGTCCCTTCAAGCCACCCGAGGACCAGCGGGCGGCGGCCGTCCCCTCCGGGAGCCGCCGTACCCGGGAGCAGGTCGGGCGCCCGCGCGCTACGGTGAGCGCCCGGCAGCGGCGGAAAGCACCTCTCCTTCCTCGCCGCGGCCGAGGGTTCGTGCCGGGCGGGGGGAGAGGGCTGGTGCGGGAGCAGGCGGTCGCCGCGCGGGGCCTATGCAGGAAGCCCGCGCGGCGGCCGAAGAGGAAGAGCATGGCGGCAGGCCGTTGCCGGGAGGACGTGGGACGCGCGCCCGAGGCGCGCGCGCGCCCACGCTCATTCCGCAAGCTGCAGGCCGCACACGTGCGCGCGCAGCAGAGCCCCCTGCAGACGTATCACCCGTTCCTTCTCCCCGTATGCCGGCAAACGGCAGGGGGAGGGAACACATGAGGGGGGTGCAGCGTACGCCTCAAGTTGGCGACGCTGGGCGCATGGTGGCGACAAGGGGCAGTAGGGGTGCAGCACCAGCGGCAAGGGATGGCCGGGGCCAGCGGGCGGGTGCGCCCTCCGCGGGCCCGGTGGCACGCGGGAGAGCACGCACGGGGGGGCAGCAGTTCCCCGTGTATACCGCGGGTCACAGCAGGCCCCGCGGTAGGCTGGAAGACAGGGAGTGGGTCAGCAGCCGCAGGGCCGCGGCACGGGCCGCTGAGCCCGACAGTGGGTCCTCCGCGGGGTCAGGGGATTTTTCTGCTTCCCCAGAAAGGGAGGAAGCAGGCTCTGCAATTGAGAGTGGCAGAGCCGTCAGGGGTGCCCTTGCTTTCGGCTTAGAGCACGACGAACAGGGTCCCCGGGGCGCATCAAGCAGTCAGCGGGCGCGGGCTCGCGCCCAACCAAGGACCGGCCACCCATCGGGCGGCGGTTCCGGGCGTCGCGCCGCGCGGGATGGGGGCCAGTCTGCGGGACGCAGAGGGTCTGGCGACCGTAGAGCATCAGCGGCACAGCGAATAGCACGGGCCTGCCGAGAGCTGGGGGCCGCCGCGGCGGAGCTTGAGCTGGGACCAGAAAGGGAGCGGGGGCGCACAGTCACCGCGCATTCCGCACGGGGTGCCCGGCGTGCGCCACAAGCGTGGGCCGGGCCCTCTTCTGTTTTGTCTTCCACAGAGGACCGAAGCGAAAGAGATGGGGCGGACTCCGTGGCGGACGAGGATTGGCTGGAGGATAACGAAGGATCCGGGTCGGAGAGGTCGATAGCATCCGGTGAGTTGGTGCAATCTATATCGGTTTCCACCACTAGCTCGAGTTCGTGAAGCTCTTCTTCCTCCGCGTCCTCCTCTTCTTTAGCGTCGCAGGCGTCCGACGCGGATAGCACTGCTAGGGCAAGGAAGGAGGCCGAGAAACTTGCCAAAAGAGCGGCAAGGCAGCAGAAGAGGCGCAAGCGACGCAGGCGAATGAGTGTAGAGGAGCGTAGGGCAAAGAAGCGGCGCGATCTGCCGGGAGTAGTGCGCTGCGAATGCACCGCAGTTATGAGGGGGCTGCGAGATAGCTGCCGCAAGAAAATATGTAGGGGTGACTTCGTGGACTTATTCGTCTTGACGAGGGCCATGAAGAGGGATTACAAAGCGGCGGCCGCTAAGACAGGCATGGGTACTGAAGCTTTCCGGTCTTTTGATAATTGGCTGGCCGGTTTTTGGGTGTTTGCGGCATGCTATTTGGAGGATAGGCCGGAAGAACACATGAATATCATCCGGTACCTTCATCTAGTGCATGACATGCAGCGCACGTCCGCAGGCTCGGAATGGCGCCAGTACGACCAAGAGTTTCGGGAGAAACAGGATGGGCTGCGGGTTATGGATTTTGGTTTCAAAGACGTGGAGGTCTGGCTCAAGGTGACCCGGGCGTCACAACAAGAGGCGGAGCCCCAGAAACAGGGGACTGGGGTGCGTCGCGCGGGGTCATCAGCCCAGGGGGCGGCCGCGGACGGAGGAATGGCCAGGACAGGCGGGTTGGCCGCTCGCGGGGGCGGGCGGTCTGCCACTCGGGGGAAATGCTTCGCATTTAACAGCGGAACATGTTCCTATGGCAAGCAGTGTCGGTTTCGTCACTCCTGCCACCATTGTGGGGGAGCCCACCCAGCCTCCTCCTGTTTCAAAGGGGGGCGACAGGGAAGCAAGGGGAAGCAGCCTTACTCTAAGCAGACCGCGAGCGGGACCGCTCAGCAGAGCCCCAACGCCAGTTAAGTTGGCAACGATGGGCAAATGGCTGCATATGTATCCAAATAGAGATGATGCTAAGTTTTTGTTAGACGGTTTTAAGTTTGGTTTTCGCTTGCCTGTTGCAAGCGAGGTATCAGTGCGGGCGCAGAGAAATCTCCAGTCAGCACGGGCATTGCCTACCGTCCTGCGGGAGAAAGTAGATAAGGAGATCAGGTTGGGCAGGATGGGGGGGCCTTTTAGATCACCCCCGGTGGACGACTTGGTCATCTCCCCGGTCGGGGTGGTTCCGAAGAAGTCCCCGGGCGCTTTTCGGCTCATACAGCATCTGTCTTACCCGCCGGGGGCTTCGGTCAACGACGCAATACCACCGGCCTTTTGCTCGGTGGTGTATCAGTCATTTGACGAGGCGCTAGAGATGGTCCGCAGCTACGGGAGCGGGGCCCTCATGGCTAAGATCGATGTTGAGTCAGCCTTTAGATTATTGCCATTGCATCCTGACTCATTCCGCTTCATGGGTTTCCGGATTGGGACGGAGTATTTCATCGACAAATGTCTGCCGATGGGATGTTCCGTTTCATGCTCATTTTTCGAGCGCTTTAGCACTTTTCTTCATTGGTGTGTGGAGTCGACGTCAGGCGGCCACGGGGTTGCACATTACCTCGACGATTTCCTATGCGCAGGTCCGGCGAACGACACGAGGTGCGCCGATTTGTTGTTTAGCACCCAGGCTCTCTTTTACCACTTCGGTGTTCCTGTAGCCGAGGACAAAACGGAAGGTCCTGACTCCTGTTTATCGTTCTTGGGGATTGAAATCGACACAGTGGCGGGGGAGTGACGCTTGCCTCAGGACAAAGTGTCGAAGCTCCGCGAAACCATTTGCCGGTTCAAAGGCTCGCGTAAGGTCACGCTGCGTCAGGCGCAGTCCTTGCTGGGCATGCTTAACTTTGCTTGTCGGGTAATTCCGATGGGCAGGGTTTTCTGCCGGAAGCTCGAAAGGGCAACGGCGGGGTGTGCCAGGCCTCATCATTTCGTTCGATTGTCCTCTGAATTAAAAAGGGATCTGGCCGTATGGGCGTCGTTCCTGGAGGATTTCAACGGTGTGAGCATATGGCAAGCGCCAGCCGTAGGCAGCGACCGATTGCAGCTGTTTACCGATGCCGCAGGTGCCTATGGATTTGGTTGTTTTTTGGAGGGATCGTGGTGTGTGGCATCTTGGCCGGAAAGCTGGCATAGGGAGGGTCTTACAAGGGATCTGTTGCTACTGGAACTTTTTCCCATTATGGTAGCCCTGGAAGTTTGGGGAGACCGGTTGGCTAATCGCAGCATAGTGTTTAGATGCGACAATCTGGGCGTAGTGCATGCGATTAATAACCAGAGGGCGAAATCGCTAGTGGTTCTGAGGGTGCTTGGGCACTTGCTTTTGACATGCTTGCGTAGGAATCTATGGTTCCGGGCGCAGCATGTTCCCGGCTTGGAAAACGAAATCGCAGATGCATTGTCGCGGGGACAGTGGGAGAGGTTTTGGGTTTTGGCACCCGAGGCCGAAAAGCAGGGTTTTCACTGTCCTGATTATGTTTGGCAGGTGATCGGGCCGGATTGGAAGGTCTAGCGTTGCGGTCTGTAGCGCCGGCCACGCTCAAGGCGTACGGACAAGCATGGAGCGAGTGGGAGGCGTTTGTTCAGAGTCGTCAACATCAAGGTAAGAGCAAGCATCGGCTGATGCTCTCTTTTATGTGGCAGCTCTACGTTTCGGGTAGGTCGCGAGCGGTGGTGGCCCGGTACTTAGCTGGCGTCTCATTCTTCTGCAAGCTGCGAGGCGTCCCGGATGTAACAAAAAGTGAGGTTTTACGGAAGGCTATGAAAGGGTGGGCGCGAGTTGCGCCGACACCGCCGGATAGTAGGCGGCCCATCGATGCGGCTTTGTTGCCGGCCGTCATCGAGGCAGTGGGGCGAATAGCGTCGTCCAGGTTTGAGGCGCTTTTGTTCCGTTTAGCCTTCTCGATGGCTTACCACGGGGCCTTTCGAGTTTCAGAATTGGTAGCGCCTTCCAAGAGGTCGGAATCGCGCATGCTGGTCGGGGACGTAGTAGTGGGTGAGAGGTCCTTGCTGTGCAGATTGCGGCGATCCAAGACGGATCAAGTGGGCAGAGGGCGCTGGGTTACGATGGTTCCGGCGCTAGAGGTAAGCGTTTGCCCAGTGGGTCTGGCAATGCAATATCTGGGAGTACGACCCGCTAAGGAGGGGTCATGGCTATTGCACTATGACGGGCTGCCAGTCACAAAATACCAGTTCCGGTGGATGCTGGGTCGCTGTCTGACGGGCTTGGGCCTCTCGCCTGCTGCTTTCGGTACCCATTCCTTTCGGATAGGCGCGGCGACGTCGGCAGCTGCGGCGGGTTTCTCCAGAACTGAGATCCAGGCGGTAGGGCGATGGAAGTCGTCCAGTTATAAGCGATATATTCGCCCTGTCACTTGAGAGGGCGCCCGGCGCTGGGGGCATTGTTAATTGCAATTCGTTATGCTGTTTCAGTTCTGTGTTTTCATGAATTTGTGCGTTTGTTAATGTTTGTTCCCCCGTTTTTGTTATCCTACTCAGGGATTAGCTACTCGCCGTTGCTGGCATGAGCCGGCAGCGGGGGTCTGGAGTTATTTGCGATTTTTTGCCTGACTTGACGGACTGAATTCTAATCTATAATTCGGCTAATTTGGTCTAATCAGAGTCCCTCAGCAGGTCTTTACGTTCACCTCCAGCTGAGTTATTACATGTGTTTCCCGTTTTATACCCCCCCTCCTTTTATACCACCCATCCGGGAAGGCAGCGGCAGGGCACCCAGGAGCGGTGGGTAGTCACTGTGGGGGTTGAGTTGTCACCTATTACCGGTTTATGGTAAGCTTTTAGTAAATTTATAGGATTTAGTTATTTAAGTTAATTTAGATTAAGGAGCCGTTCTTTTGGGCCGCCACCATATGCCAGCTGGAGCGGCATATTAAATTAATCTCTTTTATTACAGGTTTCCCAATGGTTAGGGACAAATAAATAGCTAGCAATTTTCTGCCAAATTCAAGTCTCAGTGTCGTTATTTCTGGTTATGCTTGTGAATGCTTTACTTTCAAAGAAAGGGGTCCACCAATTATCACTAAGATGTTTAAAGTAACAAAGCTCCATCGCCAACACACAGCTGCATGGAAAAGGGGTAAACAGGAAGTTGGAGTATATGAAAAGATAAAGTAAAAATTGTAGGAAATTCTGATATTTCCCTATATGGCTTTACTAAGGCCCTACTTACACTGCAATATCCGTTGTAACTAGATTACACTTAAAAGAAAACAAAAGGAACTATAGATGGTAATCACATTATTGAATTTCCATGGCATGTTTTTCTATTGTTATTATATTTTGGCAGCTTTTTGTCTGTGCTGTGCAGATTATGCTTTGTAGCCGACATCTACAAATAGCTGTGTGCTGGGCTGTGTGTATAGAAAGACTATTGTTTGCTCTTCCATGTGGGCAGTGCCGCGACCCCTGCTGGCCGAGGTTACCCTTCCGTAACACTCCTCTCACTGGACGGAGATCGGCTGTATGACGCGGTTGTGTTGTGATGTCACACACCAGGGAGTGCACCAAGTTAAAAGGGGACGCAGAGGAGAAGTGGGCGGGCGCCATTTTAAAGAGCTGTGATGGCGATGATGGGTGGGGTGCTGCAGCTCCACCACTGCAGAGTGAGTTTGAGGGACTGAGAGAGACCCACGGGCCCCGCTGCAGTGAGTATGACCGGGCATTAGACTGTAAGCTCGCAAGAGCAGGGCCTTCTTTCCTCATGTGCCTTTCCTTTTCTTACACTATCTTATACTCCATACTCCCTTTGATGGCACCTGACCCCTGGTTTTCCATACCTGTCCTATATTGTCTTGTACTGTAAATGCTGTTTTCTTGTTTGCTCATTTGATTATGTACTGTGTAATGGAAACTGCAGATCCATTGTGCTGCCATATAAATAAAGGATAATAATAATAATAATAATAATAATTACATTCTGTGTGGGGCATAATATGAAGCAGGGGGCATTGCTGTGTGGGTTTCACAACTGAGGGCTGAGGCTGACCTGGGGAAGCCTCAGATGTAGGGGCTGATGTGTAAGTGAACCGGGGAGGTAGTATCGGGTTCTGTGACATACAGGAGCAGAGCCGGCCCTAACCAATATGATGCCCTAGGCAAGATTTTGGCTGGTGCCCCCTAGCACCGCCGCTGGTTCCGCCTGTGACCCTGCACCCCTTTCCCAGCACCATCACCCCTCACCCATGGCAGTCCTTATTTTGGTGTTTGTACCCCCTATATTTTAAATAAAAACAGTTCGCACATTTGGCGCACAGCCCAAAAAGGGGTGTGTTTTTGCTGGCAAGGGGCATGGCCACACAATAGTAACCCCAATTCCAATTACACCACACAGTACTGCAACTTTATTCACATTTGATCATGCGATAGTGTCCATAATTCATATTACATCCCACAGTAGTATCACTTTACCTTATAAATGGTACTCCTCACAGTAGAGTCCCTTATTCACATTACATCACACTGAATTGCTCCTTATTCACATTACACCACACCCTATTGCTCTTTATTCACATTAGATGACACAGTAGTGCCCTTTCTATACGCAACACCACATAGTAGAGCACCTTATACACATAATGCCACACAGTAATGCCCTTTACACCTATGAGACACATTATTAATGTCCTTATAAACATAATGCACCTTACACATTATGACAATCTTTATTAATGCCCTTTTACACATAATGTCCCATATGCTGCACATTATTAATGCCCTTATACACATAATGACACACATAGTGCCCCCTACACATTTGCTGCACATTGTTAGTGCCCCTATACACATAATGACACACATACAGTAGTACCCTATTACACATATGCCGCACATTATTAATGCCCTTATACACATAATGACACACATAGTGCCCCTTACACATATGTTGCACATTATTAATGCATTTTTACATGACACACATAATACTCCTTACACATATTCCGAACACTACTGCACAACCAACCCACTCACATGCACACAGCACTCACACTGCCACTAACACTGTGACCTCTGCCTCTGCTTGGATACAGATGTGTCCTCATAAATCTTGCCTCAATGCTAACGTCGGGCACATTTTTTTTTGGAAAATGCATCTTGTTTACATTGCTATGTGGCTAGGATGCACAAGCAGCTTCTGCTGATTAAAATGATATGCAGCATGCTTATATACTGTGTGAGACTGTGGCTGTATCTGCATACGAAATGCTACACACAGAATATAGGCATGCCGCATATCATTTTAATCAGCAGAAGCTGCTGATGCCCCTAGGCAGGGCCGAAACTAGGATTTTCGGCACCCGGGGCAAGGCTGCAATTTGGCGCCCCTCCCTCCCCAATGCACCACACACGCATTATCACTCTAAATGACCATATATTTAGAAAAAAAGTGGATACTATTAGACTATACTGCCCCCCTGTGTGCCCCAGATGCCCTAAGCATCTGTCATATGTCACACAGCAGCGTGTTCCCCACATGTCCACCGTGTGCCCCAGATGTTCTTAACTTCTGTCACATGGCCAACAGCGTCTTCCACTACATGCCCCGTTTGTCCCCATACATTGCACGACGTAACTGCACTGCATCATTACACTACATCACTATACTACATCACAAATATCCCCCTATATGCCACACTGCACTACACTACATACCCCTATACACTGTACTACATTACTACACTATAACCCCTTATACGCTGCACTACATTACTACACTACATGCACTACATACCATATCTACTACACTACATAACTACACTACAGCCCCCATTCCCTACAATAACATTACAACATCTTACTGACTCCACATAAGCTTACCTTTAGTAAGGTGTGTCTTTAATTCTTAGCTCCTCTGTGCTACTATGGAGATCCATAGTTTAAATTAGGGCAGTATGGAGTGGGCTCGGTGGATGAAGGGGGGCGGGCCACCTGGTTCACATCAGCGCAGCACACGGGTGGCTGGTCCTGGAACAGGGACCAGCCACCATATAATAAAGGTCACTTGCAGAGAAGACAGGGCGTAGCAGAGATTGCAGGGCGGGAGGCAGGGCGTAGCAGAGATTGCACTGACACTCTGCTGGCCGCCTTCTCTTCTCTGGCCGGGACGCCTGCTAACTGACTTCAGCAGGCTGCCAGAGAGCTGAGTAATCACAGCGGTGCCTGAACCTTGTGGTGAGTGACAGCCACGGCTGTGAGAGGCAGACTCGGGAGGCGCGGCTTCACCAGTGCTCCAAGGAGAAGCCGGCATCTGTGTCACAGCTCCATCGCGGGTCCGCCTCTCACAGCCGCGAGCTCCAAGTTATGTATACCGCTGCTGCTGCCGGGTCTGCCACCTGTTCTCTCTCTCTCTCTCTGCGCCCCCCAGAATGCTGCGCCCAGGTCACGTGCCCCCCTAGCCCCCCGCTAGTTACGGCCCTGCCCTAGGCATATCAAATGCCCTAGGCAATTGCTTAGTTTGCCTATGCCTATGGCCGGCTCTGTACAGGAGCACTATTACCAGTTGCCTGAAGGCGTGACCACGACAACGAAGTTGTAAACAGTAAAGTCAGTTTTATTGAACACACAGCTTGTAAACACCTTTGATAAATAAAACATCACAGGAGATGTGCAGTGGTAAGTTACAGTACAGTTCCTAGAAGCGCAGGGTAATTAGTGCTGTGGCTTGCAGAACAGATATTACAGAGTCCTTGCTAGAACTGGAGATGGTAAGTCCGTATGCCACAGCTAACCACTGAGGTGAGGTATGAACTGGTACTGCCCAGCAGATGGTGCACAGAGGCTGGAGCAACACACATGCACAGACGTAGATGGTACTTGGTAATTTGCAGAGAGTGCCGGATGGAACCGGTATGAATGAAAAGGTGTGCAGAACTCACCACTGTAGATTTAGAGTTCGATGGTGAGCATCGATGGACGCTGTGGTTCAATGGTAGGATGGTCACTGATGCAGGCGATATAGGAATACTGCTGATGAAGTTGATGAAAACTGAAGATACCGTGGAGCACCGCTTAGCAGAATACCAGCGACTCAGGAGCACTGTGGAAAGCTGGTAGGCCGTGGTAAGTACGTTGTGGAGTATGGAGAGTGGTGCTGCAGAAAGGTGAAGTTATCAACGATACCAGGACACCGCCGGAGGCTAGAAGCGAAGCAGGACCAATGCTGGAAGCAGGAAGCCGGTGTCTGATCGTGGAGAGTGAACAGGAGCAATGCTGGAACACTGCAGAAGTCGGGCTACACCGCAGGATGGAAACAGGTGCAGGTCTCTTAGTGGAGCTGGATCACAGGAGGTGGAATACCTGGAGATACAAGCAGTAGAATCCACAAGCAGGAGAGACATGTGTATAGGTTAGACAACCAAAGCACTGACGATTATCCAGCCCAGGAGCAGGACATTTATACCAGCTGGGAAGCAGGCATTGGCTGGATAATTAGGCAGAGTGCAGCGGATAGGTTGTAACAGTGACATGTGATGAGGAAAACATGGCTGCGCCCATGTTTGCATTTGGAGGGAAAGTCTGTTTGTATATTCCATGTGGAAAACAGTAGTAATGGCGGCGGAGGGCAGGAGATGCCATTCTTTAAAACAGTGCAACTAAACTGTAAGGCTGCCATGACAGGGCTGCGGGATCACAGGGAGGAAACTTGAGGTGAAGATATACAGCACGTTGCACGCTGACAGCGCAGATGGAATCCCGTTTTGGAACGCTGGGCCAGTCTCAGGAGACACTTGGGGGTATATTTACAAAGATTCGTGTTTTTGCCGTTTTGAAGGGTGTTTGAACTCGAATGGTATCGGGTGCATTTTACTGCAACTTTTTGAATCCTGATACGATCATTCACTAAGCTGCCAACTTTTCCCAATTCGTTTTTTACGATGTCGATGTGATTCGTAATGTTAGGCAGTGTTTTACGGGAGTGATGAGTAAAACACTGCCTGACAAAACACAAGGAATCCCGTCCGGATCTGTGAGATCCGTGCAGGGCTTCATTGTGTACCTTAAAAAGGTGTTTTAAGAGCCGGTCCTGGTTGACAAAATATGGGGATAAAAATGACAGGGGTTCCCACATATTTCATCAACCAGCACCGGGCTCTGCGCCTGGTCCTGGTTCCAAAAATACGGGGGACAAAAAGCGTAGGGGTCCCCCGTATTTTTGAAACCAGCACCGGGCTCCACTAGCCAGGTACATAATGCCACAGCCGGGGGACACTTTTATACTGGTCCCTGCGGCCCTGGCATTACATACCCAACTAGTCACCCCTGGCCAGGGTACCCTGCAGGAGTGGGAACCCCTTAAATCAAGGGGTCCCCCCCCCTCCAGCCACCCAAGGGCCAGGGGTGAAGCCCGAGGCTGTCCCCTCCATCCAAGGGCGGCGGATGGGGGGCTGATAGCCATGTGTAAAAAATGTGAATATTGTTTTTAGTAGCAGTACTACAAGTCCCAGCAAGCCTCTCCGCAAGCTGGTACTTGAAGAACCACAAGTACCAGCATGCTGTTGAAAACCTGGCCCGCTGGTACCTGTAGTAGTACTACTACTAAAAAAATACCCCCAAAAAAACAGGACACACACACCGTGAAAGTATAAGTTTATTACATACATGCACACCTCCATACATACATACTTACCTATGTTCCCACGAGGCTCGGTCCTCTTCTCCATGTAGAATCCTTGGGGACCTGTGAAAAAAATTATACTCACATAGGGTCAGATGTATTAACCTGGAGAAGGCATAAGGAAATGATAAACCAGTGATATCTGCAAGGTGATAAACACACCAGCCAATCCGCTCCAATATGTAAATTAACAGTTAGAATTTGATTGGCTGGTGCATGTATCACCTTGCACATATCACTGGTTTATCACTTCCGTATGCCTTCTCCAGGTTAATACATCTGCCCCATAATCCAGTGTAGATTGTGTCCAAAGTATAATCCACGTACTTGGCAAAACAAAAAAACGGAAACCCGACCACGCACTGAAAGGGGTCCCATGTTTACACATGGGACCCCTTTCCCCGACTGCCAGGACCCCCCCTGACTCCTGTCAAAGAGGGTCCCTTCAGCCAATCAGGGAGCGCCACGTCGTGGCACTCTCCTGATTGGCTGTGTGCTCCTGTAGTGTCTGTGAGGCAGCACACGGCACAGATACAATGTAGCGCCTATGCGCTCCATTGTAGCCAATGGTGGGAACTTTGCGGTCAGCGGTGATGTTACTTTCGGTCAGGGGTCCTGGCAGTCGGGGAAAGGGGTCCCATGTGTAAACATGGGACCCCTTTCAGTGCGTGGTCGGGTTTCCGTTTTTTTGTTTTGCCAAGTACGTGGATTATACTTTGGACACAATCTACACTGGATTATGTGAGTATAATTTTTTTCACAGGTCCCCCAAGGACTCTACATGGAGAAGAGGACCGAGCCTCGTGGGAACATAGGTAAGTATGTATGTATGGAGGTGTGCATGTATGTAATAAACATATACTTTCACGGTGTGAGTTTCCTGTTTTTTTGGGGGTATTTTTTTAGTAGTAGTACTACAGGTTCTCCAAGTACCAGCTTGCGGGGGAGGCTTGCTGGGACTTGTAGTACTGCTACTAAAAACAATATTCAAATTTTTTACACATGGCTATCAGCCCCCCATCCGCCGCCCTTGGATGGGGGGGGGACAGCCTTGGGCTTCACCCCTGGCCCTTGGGTGGCTGGAGGGGGGGACCCCTTGATTTAAGGGGTTCCCACTCCTCCAGGGTACCCCGGCCAGGGGTGACTAGTTGGGTATGTAATGCCAGGGCCGCAGGGAC